>NW_004955488.1:6766807-6788996 GCF_000276665.1 Chinchilla lanigera | reverse complement strand
ATATCTCATCATCATTTTAAGGTTATTATGTCCCAAAATGAATCCTTGGTCCAACTGGAATTCTTCTCCTAGTACACACTGTCATAGCAAACGGCATGTCAGGTCCAAAGCTGAAATTGTTTTTGATTCTTTTCTTTCCACTCACACTAACCACACCTGTAAGAAGATCCAGTCAGCTCCACTTGGAAATCTACCTTGCATTCGCGCAGCACTCATGGACTAGTGCTCAGTCCAGCTGCAGTTCAAGCTATGATCATCTCTCCTCTGGATCTCTGTAAGGGTGCTGTGGGGTCTCCTCACTGCCACACTGGGCCCCTCACAGTGAGTATATGCTTGATACAGAATCCCGCCCCCATCTCTTAGTCTGTCCTTCACTGGAGTTTCATTATGTAGAACAAAACCCACTGCTAAAGGCTGGGTTCCATTAGGCCCAACACAATCTTCCTCATCTTCTGCAGTCTCGTATCCAGTCCTAAATCTCTGGGTCACTGGACTTTCCTCACATACATGCCTATGCTGCTCTGAAGGTATACATACTCTGCTACTTCATACCATTTCTCAGAACTGTTCCCTCTGCCTGGACGACTTTATCAGATATCAGTATATTTTCCTACTTCGTTCAGGGTTCTGTTTAAATAAGCCCTTCTGGCTGGGCGTGGTGGTGCACGCCTGTAATCCCAGCTCTTGGGAGGCTGAGGCAGGAAGATCGCTGTGAGTTGGAGACCAGCCTGGGTCTCCAACTAACCCTAACCCAAAGGGAGTTTAAGGCCAGCCTGCACTGCATAGCAAGACCCTGTCTCAAAAAGACAATAAATAAATAAATAAATAAATAAATAAATAAATAAATAAGCTCTTCCTTAGAAAGGGCTACCGTGACCATCCTACCTGAAATTTCATCTCTATCATCCTCTACTGCCTTACCCTACTTTCCCTCTGCAGTTCTGCCCTTACTTAATATGTCAATAATTACTCAGTTATATGACCAAGTGTTTGCATTTACTAACTCAAAACAATCTGATGAAATAGTTTTATTATTCAGACTTTTTGCACGGAGACACTGAAGTACAGATTTACAGAGAGGTTAAAATTTTATTTTGCTCACATAGTACATAGTAAAATAATAATGTAAGTCTTTAACACTGGAACATAAATGCCTCAACTCTCCAGTACCGTTGTATTTACATGACCAGAATGCAAAGCCCCTGAGGGTAGGCACTTTGGTTGTCATTCCTGTTGATACTCAGTAAATAAGTCCTGGATTGGTGAATAAATAAATGTACTTGTTACGGTTTCCCTCTCCCCTCGTAACTGGCAGCAGTAATTAGCTAATTTAATTACATTACTGCCTACACAAGTTAGAATAAATAGTTTCAGCGTGAGATTACAAAGGGCTTGCCTATGAAGAAAATTCTTGACACAAAATTTGCTAATATACCTTTTGGATTCTTAAAACATTAAAAAAAGCATACTCCTCATTTGTCATTATTCTAGAAAGGAACATTTCCAAGATTAGGAAACTGATAATATACTCAGAAATCTAGAGCAACAATAACTTTATAACAGTGATTTCTAAATCAGCTTAGAATTACTCAAAGATAGAATGAATTCTTAGAAATATAAATACCAACTGGGTTAGATGACTCAGTAAGCACAGGAAAAAGAGTAGGCAGTGAATTTTTAGAAAGAATATGGAGAAGTAAAATTATATCATTGCTCAGTAGGACAATGGGTTCAGCTCTGGGGTCTGTTAGAAAAGGCTCTGAAACCTTGGAAACAGCTTACACGTCCTCAAACACTCTATGGAATGATCTTCTTGAATTCTAATTACTCCAGTTGGCTTTTGCTGGAAACAAGTTAACTACCATGTTGGAAAGCTATCTCTGGAATTCATTCCAGCTTTTCCAGGCACTAACCAACAGAAGTCTGAAATATTTGCATTAGAAATAAAGAATTCCTTTTCATCTTCCTAAATATCACCGTTTTTCTCATCCGTTTGTTTTCTCCATGCCCATTTTTATTCATTTAACTTACCAAACACCTATATGGTGCTTGTTATGTGTCTGACAGTGTTTAAAGTGTTTTATAAATAGTAACTCATGTAATCCTCCACACAGGCCTATGAGAAGGGGAAACTCCAGCACAGAGGAGTTAAGTGATTTTCTAGGCTCCCTCTCTCTGACAAAGTCAGCAACTACACTCCAGTCTCCCATAGGGAATGACAAGCAGTCTGGGAGCAAACGATGGTGGGTATTCTTGTGTGAAAAGGCTCACAGGTGTTTGACGCATGTGAACAACTGGAAGTCTGCATGGACCACCTACACCAAGCAAACCTACCTCACGATGCTGGCCTTTTGCATTCTGAGCTGTTCTTTAAAAAAATGCAGATTGCCTCATGTGTCACTAGGCTTATTTCTTTTGCAGCAGCCTGACAATAGCTGGAGAGAAACCGAAAGCAAAGATGAAAAGCATGTGCAACAGGACCAGAAGATAAAGAATATGATGGAGAGAAAAAGATATGTGTACACACATCATTAGACACTGTGTCTTGTAAACAGAAGGGTGTTAACATATAGGGGTTCCTAGTGCCATGAAAACATGTGAAGGGCTCACATGTAGTGGGCTTGTGTTTTGTATGCATAATTCAGGGATATTTTTGCTTCATGGAAACTGATGCCATCCTTGTAAAAAGCACGCTCCTCACACAGGGATTAAGGCAAAGCTGTATAGATGTTTATATATTTAAACATGTCAGGCAATGTATAATTACTGAGTTCCCACCACATGTAAGAAACTCTGAGAGTGATACATGAAGCACAATGGTCCATCAACCCAAAACAATACTGATCTTGATCAACTTGAATCCAGTAAAAGTGTCCCTGAATGTCTACCATGTTTTATGTTTCTTAACATTTACTTTGCTTGGATTTGAGAAGCTAGGAATCAGAGGTCATTTCTACCTAAAGAGTTAAGTTTGCTGCTTAAAGAGAATAAATTACGGTGCCTTGAATAAATCACAAATTTGTTGACAAAATGAGACAGAGTCTGTAATAATTTGTGTGACCTGATTTGGGTAATTTTACAGAGTGAGACGTCTCGTTTCTGCTTTGTTTTTCAATACTAGGGACTACATTGAGGGCTTTCTCAGTGAGCTAGTCAGTCCTTTTTTAATTCGTTATTTTGAGATAGGATCTTACTAAGTAACAAAATTGCCCAGACTGGGGTCGAACTTCAGATCCTTCTTCCCTGGTCTCCCAGATTCCTGGGATTACAGGCATACATGTGCATGCCTGGAGATGTCTGTATTTTATAAGCAATAAATATTAGCATTGGTATATAAATGTATATATGAAAATTATTCTAAAAGACAAATTCTAAAATACCTAAATTACACTAACTACAAACATAAAAAAGTGATACCTTCATAACTAAATTTTATACAGTGTATTTAATCTTACCTAAGTGTTGCCTTTAGCTTTTAGAACTAATTTAACCTAACTTTTTTAGAATTAGAGATTTTGATGGTGCTACTGTAAAAATTTTGGCTAGGCTTTTTTCACAGTCCCTGGAACCACTTTTAAAATTTTTAATAGACCAAGAGGTCCTTAACAGTCAGTTTTCCAGAAGAAATTTCTTGGTTGCTACCCTCTAAGAAGTGTCTGCATATCTAGAATTGGCAAAAAAAAAAAAAAAAAAAGTCATCGCTTATTGTAGAAGTAAAATTCACCTGCTATATGGCAGGTAGTGGAATTTGTACTTTCCTTACCATAAAGGAATATAAAAGTCACTCTCATAAATGAAGCAAAAAGTACATATTTCACATGGCTTCAGAAATAGGAAAAGCGGAAGTCTGACATTCAGGGTACCATGAAAAAGTAACCATGTTTCCTAAAATGGGCAGTGACAACTGAGTATAGCTGGTCAGCTGTTCTTATTTGCCTTCATACCAGTAGCCACCACTTTTCTCAAAGACTTAGCATAGCTATAGCTCAACCCTTGAGCTTTCAAAAGATCACTTTCTAACACACCTGAGTTATTAAAAAAAAGTATATAAAAACATAACTTTCACCCTAACTCCAGCTATGTAAATTCCTTTTCCCATGGCAGTCCTCAGAAGTCCAGGAGAATAACATGGCAGGATTAGGCTCATGGTTTAATGGAACACCCAGAATGCCACAAATTGGGAATGGGGACTTTATCCTGAACATGAGAAACCGCTACACACAAGTCTATATGTATGTCAAAATCCTTTCTATGAATTTTCTTTACTTTTTTCTCTTTTACTCCTGAAAGAGAGGTCTCCAGTCATATCTAAGCTGCTGTGAATAGTCCCTTAGCAACCATTTTAAATAGGATTAGACGCAATTGTTCCCTATCCAAGGGTGTTATATTATGAATATCCCTGCAGAGACATGGAGAGACAGGAAGGTAGGGATGTGGGTTGTATTCATCAGGCACATTGAAGTAGATTACCCAACTTATAAAATGATAAAGTGCTATTCCAAAAACAACATTATGGTCTCCAAAAACCATGGACTGTTTGTCAAAACATTTGGTGGTCTGCCAATGAACCACTATTTCAAGCCTCTTTCCTTATCCTTGTCAATTTGGCCAATTGTTTATGGATTGACAAGCCAAGCCTGTCTCCCTGGAATATTTTAGCATAAGATCTTTGTTTAAAATAGTTTGTAATGTAAAATTATATTACTATTTTTTAAATATCATAAACTATTTCACACACCTCAAGGAAGGACTAAAAATCTTAATGAAAAACAGGCAACATTAAGTTCAGAAACGTAGGACTAGATTTAGGCATTCACACACAGGTTCAGTAATCAGATTTCAAAAGAGCTTTTGGAAGCATAAAGAAAATGAGTAGGAGCCCATTTTCCTTAAAAAGGTCCAACCATATCTGATTGCAGTTGATTGTTTTAAGAACAAAGAATGAGAGTGAAATTTAAGAAGCTTTCGTGAAGTCCATTTTTTACTCTGTTTTTATTAGGATTCTCAAGTACAAGTATGTATTTTGTGTGCATAATATTACTGACACACAAACTTCTTTTGTATGACACTGGATTTGCAGTAGACAGTACGAACATGTCTCTTAAAAGCCTATTTATTTTACTGATAGATTTCTCTGTTGGACAACATGATTCAGTACCTATTACATATCACTTACTCAGTAAATATTTGTTCAATTAAATTGAATGTTTAAGCTTATGTTCATTTCTGAGCCTAATATTTGTCACATGTTTCCTCAGTACCTTTTGAGCACTGTCTTTACTATGACAGAGATTTCCGGTCACTGCAACAAGCCCTTGCTTTGAGAAGATTATGGAAAAACACTAGGATATTTAAATAAATAGGTTAGTATGGAAGAGTCATTAAAGACATTAAAAACATTTAACAATAAACAAAGCATTTATTGTATTTTGTTCACCTTATTCTTAAAAGAGTATATTTAAAAAATATATTTAAAAATTTTAAAAATATACTATTTTCCCTTAAATCTTGGAGTGTCAGCTTATGCACCAGACATCCTGTCAAGTGGGCAGTGTTATGGCTTTTGTCTAGATGACCCCCAAAACCTCATGCAGTCACATAAGTGATGCTTTTCCAGAGGTGGCTCGATCTAGAGTGTGTGCTGCTAGGATTGATTCATGGTGCAGTGCTAGGCTCAAGGTGACCAGGATTAAGGGTGTGAATGCTACCTGTTCTAAACTGCCTGGATAAGATATAAGAAATAGAAGAAGCTGTGATCATCCCTGTTGCTCTGCTACCTTCTGCCTGCCATGAACTGTTTCACCTCTGTGATGCCTGTCTGCCAGGCCACCCTGCCTTGGAGCCAGCTGATTATGGACTGAACCCTCTACAAACTGTGAGCTAAATAAACTCTCCTTACTTTAACTTTGGGTGTCGCGTATTTTGTCTCAGCAATGAGAAAAGTAATTAAGACGGGTAGGTATTTTTCATTTTATCCTGACTAGGGAAAAAGTGCACAGAAATGCCTCTTTGATTTTTAAAGCCTGCCAAATAGACTGATTGTTGGAAAGTTTTGATTTGTGCCTAAATTATCTTGCCCCCGCTGCCTTTTAGATTCTCTAAACAGAGATCTAGATAGTCCTGCTGAAGTCCTCTGGCCACCCTGCTACCGTAATTCATTGGTGATTAAAAAGAGGTGGGTTGATTGATCATGCGGGCTGCTTTTGTGTTCTAAGTAACCAGGACAGAAATCAGACCGCTAACAATACGGGGAGTGCCAGGAAGTCCATTTTAGAGTCCAAATCACATGTAATCAAAGGCTGAGCTTGTATTAATGTTCTTCTGAACCAAACAGTATAAATTTTATTATCAGCCTTACTAATAATTACAAGCCGCTTCAGATAAATTAAAAACTAGCTCTGACATGTACATAAAAAACAGAACTTCCTAAAAGTTTAATAAGCTTGGCAATAACGTACAGAATCACAGAACTGTCATTAATTTTAGTGCACCTCTATCATTTCTGATGCAAGCCAGAAACATTATTTTAATTAAGCAATTAATTAATTAGAATAAATGAAACCTTCTTGAAAACTGAAAGGGCCTAGGGATTAGATTAGAGAAAGTAGAATCAGGGCTAAAATTGAGGAATTCCTTAACTAACTTGAGGTGTGGATGTCAGTTTTACCTCTTAGATTTCACAAACTCAATCAACTCCCCCTACTTGCCACAAAGAATGTCACGGAAATTATGACCCTAAACATCCTCAGTGGTTGTATCTGTCACTTAATGTTAGTACGCAATTTCAGAAATATATCCAAATAAATTAACTATGAAATAAACCTCAAAACTAGCAGGATCAACCTATTTCTATAGGGGAGGAAATCAAGGACGCTGAAATTAAATAATTTCTTACTTTCTCATTTTACCCTGTAATCATCTCTTCCAGGTTTAAATACACACTCATTGCAAAACAAACATTGTACTCATTGTCTTTGGCTCTGGGATTTAATTTTGTAAACAAAAATATATGGTGGTGGGAGAAACACTGTAAAATGTTAATTACCAGATGAAAAGGTTCATTCAGGCTTGAACAAAACATATTGTAACTTCGTGCTGAAGGGAAAATAATAGGGGCTGCTCAAACTTTACCAGTGACTGCAGCCAAGGCAGCCACATCTTCCTTTCTAAATGTGCTGTTCTGTCTCATCCACAGTTTCCGCTTTGTCTGCAGCTCCTCAGAGCCTCCAAGTAATTTAAATACCTATATGTAGGCACTCATAGAAAGGGAGAGAAGTGGACTGCGCCCTGAGGGGCCAGCTCTCCCAGATGGACAATGCAAGAGAAGCTGCTCACACAGGCAGTGCCTACCCCCTATCTGCAGGGCACCACTCCAGAGTTCCCCTTCCAGCAGCCTTGAGGGGCGGCACATAGAGTTGCGTATTCTCAGGGGGGACAGCCCAAGGGCTGAGCGAGAGGAAAGTCCCTCCTCTCCAGAAATGCCTGGCATTATAGAGCAAGGGATGCTTCATTTCTTTCTTCTGGGAAAATTCCCCACTGAGCTTCTCATATTTCTGTCTCCTGTAATGAGGAGAAGAGAGGAGAGAAGAGAAGAAAGAAAATGAAGTGTCTACATCTGCCCAAATTAGCAATTAATTCTTCCCGAAAGAAATAAAAATAGAAACTAAAAGCCAAGGAGCATTCTCTTGGTTAAGGGTGGGCGTGGGGAGGGGCAGTGTCTCTTGAACCAAGAGTCCAAAAGGATAAATGGAAAACTATTCCAACTTTCATACCACCAAGCGTGTGCTGTGAGAGATCTGGTGACGCCAGAGGCTATGATAAGGGCTGTCTTGGTTACTTTTCTCTCCTTGCTGGGACAAAATACCTGACACCCAAAATTAAGGAAGGAAAGGTTTATTTCGCTTACAGTTTGTGGAGGTTTCAGTCCATACTTGGCTGGTTATAAGGCAGAGTGGCGCATGGCAGAGGGCTACAGCTCATGGCAGCAGAACACAGCAAAAGCAATAAGCACAAAAGCCAGGAATGGCCGCAAGCAGCCTCTTTCTCTCCCTTACATATACAAACTATCCACCCCAGGGCAGGTGTAGCTCTCACACCCATAATCAATCAAACTCTAAAAGCCTGCCCCATGACTGCATGAGGCTTTGGGGGGACACCCAGGCACAAACCATAACAGTCTCTTAATTTCAAAATTGAAGAAAACCATGAATATGAATTCTGAGGGTGAACTGATTCTTATAGGTCACTGACTGCTTCAGTACAAAGAAAATACTGGAAGGGAAGGAATTTTATCTTTTAGAGAGTTTTCCAAAAAATAGCATGGGGAATATAGTCTAACAAGCACAGTTTTACAAACAAAATTTACCATGTGGATTAACTTCCTTCTAAGTGAAAAGAAGGCATTTTGCTCTATGGCAGTAATGAGGTAGAGCTAGTACATAGTGGTGATGAGGTTAGGGCTAGTGATGATGGTTAGATCTTTTTATTCTACCTTTCACTGTTTCTTCAGCATTTTTATGACTCTTTGTTCTTAGCAAAGGTGCAGCTCTGTGATATATTTGTGTTTTTAAAATGCAGGAAAATTTTCCTCATCACTCTTAATTTTGTATGAAAATATCAGCATTATGTTAAGTATTTCCCAGTATAATTTTGTACATATATTAGATTTATATTTAACAATATTTCTGAAGAGCATTTCTGTATTTCATTTAGCATTTACTATTAATATTGGGGCCGGGATATAGCTCTCAGCAGCACAGTGCCTGCCTGGCAAGTGCAAGGTCCTGAGTTTGATTCCTGGTACCAAAAAACCCCACAAAAAACTATACTGATAATGTTTACTTGGGAATGTCATCATTGTAATGTAGATTGGAAAGATATCTTATTTTTTAAACTAAGGCATTCCTGTGAAAAACACTTGAATATTTTCAGGTGGAGGTATTCCTCTATGCTACAAACTCAGGATATTGTTTTCACTGAATATAGACCATATGAATTATATATGTAAAAGCCAATGTTTTCATCAGAGATTATAAATGGAAAGGTTGATCCAAAATGTTTCTTAGGTAAAACAACAAATGTAAAAAATTTAATGTGTAAGCACAAGGCAGGGTAAATCTATTCCAATGTGATGCTAAAATAAGATTTATTACCCTAGTTCAACAGAAGGCACCCAAATTCTTCTCTTTGTTCCCAAAGCTCAGGTTACTGCACTGTGCTAAAATCACAATGTATAAGAGTATTCTGGCTTGCCGGGGATTTAGCTCAGCGGCACAGAACCTGCCTGGCAAGCCCAAGGTCCTGAGTTCGATTCCCAGTACCGGGAAAAACAAAACAAAAAAACGAAGAGTATTCTGGCTTAACAGAATAGAAACCAAAGTTCCAATTATGATTCAAATTTCTTTTTTTTCTTTTTTTTTTTTTTTTTGGTTTTTCTCTGGTACCGGGAACTGAACTCACAACCTTGCGCTTGCCAGGCAGGCGCTTTTTGCCGCTGAGCTAAATCCCCAGCCCCCTCAAATTTCTTTTATAAGATATCAGCACAGTAAGTACCGCCCTTGGAACTAGAACAGCGTTCACACAGTGTAGATCACCTGTCTGGGTGCTCAAAGAGATGTGAATACTGGTGCATAGTACTGTTTAGAGTCAGACAATTATAAACTGATCATTACTGAAGCCAAAAGTTGCTCATGCTACCTACACATGCGGAGCTGTGCCAAGTATATTGTATAATCATTGTTTTCTCTTTTACTCCTCCTGTGGATCCCATTTCACAGATAAAGACAACTGGGGTGGAGTTAAATGATTGCAATTGAGGTCATACTGTCAGTGGCACAATACTGTATTGCAATCCAGTGTGTTGATTTCTGAAGTCAACACACTCAGGCATCCTTGTTCTTGCCTCCTATAATAATTACTGGAGGGAGTGTTTGACAGTTCACATTAGAAAAACTCTTCTTATGTGCACTATGGTACCCAATTACACTAATAGTTCATTTCTCACTGTCACAGAACATTTACAACTGATGCTGTATAAACTTGACCTAAATTATTTTTCTCTATCTTTGTCTGTAACATAGTGATAACGCAATTTTCTAAACTGGCTGTACCATGTTATACTCCCACCATATATAAGAAGTCTAGTTGCTCACAATAGACACAAGTATTGGCTGCTTCCAATCTTTTTAAATTTTAGATAACCTCTCAAGTCACCCTAGCTTCTTTCAAAATATTCTCTTCCCTTTAACTTGATTAAACGATCCTCTTCTGACATTTATTTTACCACTCTGGTCATTTTGTGTAAGTTTTTGCAGAATCTAGTCCTCCTTTAATTTCTAAAAGTGAATTTTCCTTGTTTATACGCCTTTTTCTTCTCTGAACAGAATCTCTTAGCCTCATCTATAGTTTCATGGCCACCCAGGCACAGCTGACATATAAATTTACATTTCCAACCAATTCTCTCTTACAAGTCCCTGACTTACAGCCTATTTGTTTTCTCCTTTTGGATTTATCAACCAAGTGATGAAGACCAAATTTTGGATCCCCCTCCCATCCTCTGGATACTCACAAAGGCAGTGGTAGAGTCACAAGTCAACTTATACTCAGTCCCTCAGAAAACAAAACAAACACATGAAGAAACAAAGAAGCAGTGTCTTGGTTACTTTTTTCCTCGCTGCTGGGACAAAATACCTGATGCCCAAAATTAAGGAAGGAAAGGTTTATTTCGCTTACAGTTCCTGGAAGTTTCAATCTGTACTTGGCAGATTATAAGGCAGAGTGGCACACATGGCAAAGAGCTCAGGCCGGCAGAACACAGCTAAGCAACAACCACACACCAGGGCGGAATGGGGGAGGAATGCCCCAAGCACTCTTTTCCTCTCCCTTACGTATGCAAACTCTCCACTCCCGGGCAGGTGCAGCTCTACACCCATATTCAAACTCTAATAGCCTGCCCCAGGGCCGCAGGAGGCTTTGGGGGGACACACAGGCATAAACCACAAAAAGCAGCAATAGCTTCTGCTCACAAATATCTTTCAAATCCTAACATTTTCCCCTCACCACCACAATCCTTGCTTCTAACATCTCTCACTTGGACTTCTGCAACTTTAATATATATGTAATTCTAAAGCATCATAGGAAGAGCTACTTGGAATCATAAATAAATTACTGTATACTGAAAATGTGCCTTTCAGTGAAGTATTAAAACTTAAAAGTTAAATTATCACAATTAAGGAATATTGATATAACTTCAGTATAATTGCAACAAACATCACTGAAAAGGGTGTCTTTAAACACTTCTTAGTCTCTGGCAATGATCTATTTGTTTTTAATAATACTCAGTGAAACCAAATTTAAAGTCAATAAAATAATTAGGAAATTCCCTTGGAGTTTTCCATGACATGAACTAATCTTAAGGAGCAAGAAGATAAAACCAGAAGTGAAAAATAAAAGAACTGCTCACATTTGTTGTAGTTAAAGTGGAGCCATGTGGCAAGACAGACAATGCAACAAAACACTGGATCAAGACACAGGAGACCTGCAGTGAGCCTTATCCCTTGCCTTTTCACTGACTAATTGCAGAAACTTAATGATGTGGGCCCATTTCCTCTCCTGAAAAGTTGAAATGAATCTTCTGTGGCTGATATGTCAACTGCAATCTTGACTGTCAACTGTTACCAGCACTGGCTCAGACAGGTTCTGAGACCACCACGCCAATGACCACGGTTCAGGAGTTTGCATGTGAACCTGGCATTTTCCCACTCCTGGACTAGACAGTCACTAGGTTCCCGTGGACATCTCCATCCAGTCCAATTTCTTAAGTGCAAAGATAGTGCTTTTAGTTTAACAAGCACTTGTTGAAGTCCAATATACTGAACACAGGGTTAGGCAATGAAAAAACGAAGATAATTAATAGAAGATATGTGCCTTCAATAAGTTTAAGCTGAGATCACTTAACTGAGTATATAACATAGACTTTAAGTCTCGGTCACTTAATATCATCATTAAAAATATAATCAGTGCAGTACTTTGTGGCACATTCATCAGTTCTAATTTTAAATATATCAGAAAATATAAGCTTTAAGCTGTTGCAGAAGTGAAGTTTTAATTTCAAAAAAAAAGTTTCCATTGAGCAACGACCTTCAAACACCTTAAGAATGCTGTCTTTCAAAAATCCATGAATAATAACCCAAGAACATCCCAGAACATTAGATAATTCTATTTTAATTTTACCTTGTAATGTCCAATATCCAATATTTATTTTCTCACAAATTCTGGCCAGTCTGCTCACTTGATCAGTCAAAAGCAATCAGCTTGTTCTTTGCTTTGATAATTTGCTGACTGAATCCTCAAGGCTAGAATAACCATTCCTCCTTATCCTCCCACTTATCTCCTTACCAGCCTCCAGTCCCCATGTTTTCAATCTATTCATTCATGTAAAGATTTTTTTTCAAATGGGCACCTGTTATATGCCAGGCACTATGCTTGCATGAAAGCAATGACACACAGTGCTCCTACTCTCAGAAGGTTATGCTGTCCTGAGAGGACAATGTTGAGTGGAGAAGTTAGGAAAAAATGTACACAGAGACGAAATACTGAAATAAATCTGGAAAGTCAGGAAGTGTTCTAAATGATGTGTCACATGAGTTAATTTGAAAGCTAGGTAAAATTAGACTGAAACAGAAATTTCTGATGGAGAGAAGAGCATAAACAAAGTCATCAAGTTGTAAAGCAGCAAGAACACTTTGAAAAGTAAGTAAGACTGGGGTAGGAAGGGATACATGGAGCAGAGGGAGGAGACAGTGAGAAGATTACAGAGCATGAAGTTTAAACTGCACTCTGGAAAAAGGATGTTTTACAGAGAGAAGCTATCCACAAAGACAGAGAATAAACAGAAACCAATGTTTCAACCAAAAGCCAAGAATCTATGATGGGTCACAGTAAATGTGAAGCCTACACCCACATCGATGGAGAGATGTTCAGTAGGTGGGATAATAAATGAATTCAGAATCTGTCAAAAAATTCTCATGTATCAAGGAAGATTTGGGATTCTTTGACATGAAAGGGTTGTTGAATCCACTGCTTGAGACTGACCAGGCATTGACAGCATAGCGTAGAAGGTCGAGAGTAGAACCCGGGAGAAGCCCAACAATTGAGAGGCAAGTGAAAGCAAAGGAAAAAAAAGACATCTAGAAACACTGAATGCAAATACAATTACAAAAGGGAAATGAAATTAGTTGAAGTATTAAAGACACGTATAAATCAATGTGCCGTATTTCTTGAAATAGAAGGCAGCATAGAACCACACGTAGAGGGTCTATCCAGGTCAGAAAGATTACCTACTGTAGTGATAGAAAGAATGAAAATAAAAGTAAATGAAGGGGAATGAAATGAAATTACAAAAGGAAGAATGAGCAGGAACTTCCAAATGAGCTTCGTCTCTGTTGACAGCTGCTGGTCATTTTACACTATTCTCTATCACTCTGGTCTTTTCCTGATGTAGCTATGTCATATTTTTTAATATCCATGATTTTACTAGATAAAGTATGTATTTCTTGTGATTTGGCATTGTGGGCTGGTTTTGTCTGTTTACTTTTGTTTGTGGGGATTCTAGATCCTCTAGATGTGCTGTCGTTTTTGAAGGTGGGGACCAGCCACTTGAATGATTATCAATCATGACTGCATTTTGTAGTGACTATTAGAGCTTAGGCCTTTTGAATGGAATCCCTTTCTAATACCTGTGTCTGGAAGAATACTCAGATCACAGTGCGTTTTTTTGAGTTATATCTACTTTTCACCCCAAGTTGTGATATATTAGGGGGCTATATTTTGCCTAATGTATATAAATTGAAATATCTATCCTAGTTGCAAGAAGATTCTAAGTATTTTAGTCTCAGAATTATATTTTCACAAAAATTATTATAATCATCATACAGAATATCAAAGTAGAGTCCATTTACAATTTTTTGCCTTTACCAAAATAAAAGAGTACTGGTTTTGATATCCCTTTATTTCAAATACCAGGATGTGAAATACATCCATTTTTTTCCAGAAAAAAAGGGTTAGGAAAGAACACTTAAGCTCCAATATATTACAATGCAGAGATAACTAAGGAAGCTAAATCTGCTAAGCTGTATGAAATACGAAAGGAAAAGCCATTTGGTTTCTCTACTTTTGTTTTCGTTTCTTTCTATCACTACAGTAGGTAACCTTTCTGACCTGGATGGACCCTCTACATGTGGTTCTATACCACCCTCTATTTCAAGAAATAGGGCACATTGACTTATACGTGTTTAATACTTCTGCTATTTTTCCCAACATGTAAACTGCATCAACTGAAAGCAATACAGCTAGTCACTCCTGCAAAAGGTTTCTCATTACATTTGTTAAAACTTGTAATTAAACATGGCATGCAATGACTGGGCACCAATAACTTACAACTTTAAAATAACTTGATATTCTTGGGATCAAGAATACTCTTCAAATACTAATCGATATGCTTTAAGTACTGAAATGTAAGTTGAAAAATAATCAAGTAAACTACATAAACTCTAGCACATGCTGCCAGAGAACTCCATCAGCAACCATAACTAAATTAGCTTGCATGAGTCCATATTATGCTTGAGTCCATGAAAAGAAATTAGACTCCCTAAGACATTTATAATACATGACAGATATGCTAATTGGTTTTCAATTCTTGTATCTTCTCTAAGTAAATACAATCTCTTCCAGACAATTCTTACTTAGTTTAATGATGGGTAATATAAAAAATATATTGCATAATGTGTAAATCATGAGCAAGGGATTACCTTCTATAGTACATAAAGATGTACTTTTCATTCACTATGCTTCTTTACAATAGCTAATATTCTAATTAAGAGCATTAATTACTTACAAGTTGCGTGAAATTGTTTTCTATGACATTATCTAACCTTACCATCTAAACTTCTCTGAGGAATTATCAGAATCTATTTAAAAACTATTTAAATGAATTCACACACATTAAAGACAACTTCTTTCAAGTGTAGGCTGTACTTTTTCAAGGCTCAAAAGAGAATTTTCATAAAGAGACTCCTGTGTGCAGTTGTAATTCATAATGACAGTACTATTATTTGAAAAATGCTTAAAAATTTAAATTCAGCTGTGCCATCAAAAGTAGCATGCATACAGATACAGTAGCATGCATAAAAGATAACACTTCATTCTCAGCAAAAGCATTCCTATTTACCAATGATTTTAAAGATTCTACATCTACAACTTGCTTGCATTACTTATTTAAGATGTACTTTGAAAAGATTAATTGCTTGATTCTGCAAAGTTTCAAATGAATAATTTGGAGAACGGGAAGAAAGTTCTATAAAGGGGAAGACTATATAATTTGTCATCCAGGTTGAAACTTAAAATTTACAGGAAGAAACACTATCCATAATTATAACAGGAAGTTCAGTATAAAAAAGTGAAAGTAAATCAACACCTAAATTACCTTCTTCTCTATAACACTAATTTCTTTCTTTGTCTTTAAGTAAAACATTCATATGTATGGAAGTAGTCATAAAATAGCAACTGATAAATACCTGAAGCTAGTTCTGCAGTATGTTTGTAAATTGACCTCTATCAAAATAAGTGTACTTTAACTTGACATGAGTGTAAGAATATACACACAGAAAACCTAAGGCATTCAGTACAGAAATTTTAAAAATTCTTAAGTACATATAATTTATGACATCATTCAAGAGTACACTAACAAGAGAAACTACTTGATAAGTATACAGCCCCTTATTTATATATTTCTAAAGCTGAATAATTTATTAAAACCAGTGACACTGAAATCAATGCTCTTTTTTCCTTTCCTAGTGAAAGATGAGGAAACTACCTTCTGTTGTTCTAATTTTTCAATCAAGATTCATACTTTCTATTTGCCCGTACTGCTTTTGGTGCAAAAAGCATTTATGAGATATTTAATGACAAAGAAAAAAAGAAAAACATAAACAAGGTAAGAATAATCTCAGATCAGGGCCTGGGATTACTTCACTTTCTAATTCCTTATGAAATTCTCGTGCTGGTGATCACAAGGCTGGCCACACTGCCCTGCTCCCAGGATGGAAAAGATGGATCCTTCCACCAGGGCCCATTTCCCCAAGCACTCCAGGAGCGTCAGACCACAGGAAAAGACAACCTGGGATTCTTCTACAGTTTTAATAAGTAAACATGATAATGACATGGGGGTATAATAATTGAAAGTTTAAAGATACCTCCACTTTACCACGGTAGAGATGCCTCCATGTTACGATGTTTACCATTAAAAGGGTAGACTTTATAAATTCCATTTATACACAAGGAAACCAAAGCTAGAAGTTAACTTGATAATGTTCATACCTATACAGAATAATAGTGTTAAAGCTGAAACCTAGTCCAGATTCTACCAGCTCTCCAATCTCCCCTTCCCTTTCTGCCATGACAGTTTTAAAATGCTAGGAACTAAGCCAACAGAAATTTGTAAGCAGAGTACCTATTCTTTTACTTTATTCACACGTCCTAATCCCTGACTCAGTTTTAATACCTGAAATTCTAATACTTGGTCTCAGCACTGAACCAGATACCATAGGATACTTTGTTAGAAGTACCCTATGTAATAAATAAAAGAACAGTACTGAAAAGAGGTAACCTCATAGTGGAAAAAAATAGTGAGAACATGGTAAGGTGTTAGGCAGCCCCACGAGCCAGAGAGCACGTATGTCAGGAAAGCTCCAGGCACATACAGAATGGGAACCCAAGAACCCAGACAGGATCCTCAGAAAGCATGGAAGACATTTAGCCCTGTGAAGCTCTTTTCCACCTCCTTTAAAGCTTTGTACTCTGGACTCTAGGATCAAATACCATGAGCAAAGAGTCAGGAAAGTATAACAGCTATGGAAACTTCTCTACTACTAAATACTGACAAAGTAGACTTCTCATCAAGAGGTGAGCATAAAACTTCCAAAGCCTCCAGCCAAATTTCTATTACATAGAAGACATACAATAAATGTTAGTCTATTACTCCAATACATGAGGGAAGCAAACCACAAAGCCCATAACTTAGCGCACTTTTTAAAAAGATTTCTTTAAAAACCCCAAAGATTTGGAATCAATGGATGTTCGTTCATTTGGCGTTCTACTACTGTAGGTACCATGTGCCTAAGTAAACTAATTTCAACTCTCAAGAACAACCCTAAAATATCGAACTCATATCATAAGACCAAATGGAAAATGATGTTTAAAAAATAGAAAACAGCCTATAACAAAAAATGAAATACAACACAGTGGATTCTATAATCCGTGGTAAGAGCAACCTCATCCATATGCTTTTTATAGATGTAGGAGAATAATAATGAGATTTCAGGAATTCACATCTGCTATCTTTCTGGGAAGTTTATGTAAATTATTCTTCCCATTTAACTGAGCAAATAACATTCCCAAGATGTTGTGGCTCTACAATTCAAATCAGCAGTGGCACCTATACCTCCCAATAGTTTCCATAGTATACTTCTAATTTAGTAATCTAATTACTTAAGTGATGGCATTTCTATTACTTCTGCTTAGAAGTAATGCACATCTATTAAAACCGCCAATACAGAGTGACGGAAGTAAACTACTGGTTTTATCTCAATCTTTTTCATCACTGCTCATCTCTTGTATTTTTTATGTTTCCTTTTTTTAACATTTCTCCATGAACATTTGGGAGCTCAGTACTGGGTATGCACATTCATTAAGATAGGCTTTTGTTGAAAGTGAAAAGCTACAGTAGGGTTCAGAGTTAACTTTTCCTGAAGTTAATGCCACCCACTAATGGTGCAAAGAAGCCTAGATTCCAAGTGAAAGTGTGCTTTCTCACCAGTTTTTTTCTGCATAATATGGCATCTCGGAACAGGGAGATCCATGCTGATGTTTCAGTGTCTTTCTCTCTTTACAATTTGCCTTTTTGTTTTCTTTCCTGCTCATGCCCACCTGACCAATATGGCAGTACATAAATGTCTGGATACAAGATGTAAAAATCTCTGCCAACAAAAATCTGATGCCTAGGTGCATGGCGACTGTACCACTCCCTAACCTGGTTCCCCATTCTACTTTCCATTCTTTTCCCAGTTGCTAACTGAAGTCTCTCAAAAGGAGGCTTATGAATACATTTCAGGCTGCAATATTATAGTTGCTTGGTGAGAGGAAAAGAATGAGAGATGAAGCTACAGGAACTCTTCTCCTACTTTGTCTCCTCTCCATGACGGAAGTAGCTTTGACGGGTGATTGAGAAGCAAATGCTAGGTTCCCTGACAAGAAGAGAGGGAGAAGCCCAAAGTCAATACTCTTCATATATCACTTCACACCGTGGGCTTCGGAATATGAATGAGAAAAGCCACCTCATCCAATTCCAACGTAATCGTCTTTCCATGTTCATACAGGAAGTGGAAGAGCTAGCGTGAGAACCCCAAAATGCATGGCTATAAAGTGAATGATCTTTCCAGGACACTACAATGGCTTTTTTTTTTTCATCCTCCCATTGGAGACAATCCCGCTCCCTCCCACCCACAGAACATTCTATTAATGAGTATGCATGAAGCTCCAGGGAGCAGCAGGTGATATGTTGAACCAGCCTCATCTTTTGTCCCAAATGTTTCTCTGAAAGACCAAAAATTCATCTAAGGAAAAGATAGTAGGAAATAGAAGTTACTTCTTGGTAGAAAGTGTAGTATCTGGGGAAAGAGTTGGACTTAGGCTAAAATATCTAGATTTGAATTTTGGTTGGGCCTTGTTGTTATATATGTCAGCCTTAGCTATTCCTGGAATTCTGAGTCTAGCGTGAGAATTTGAGAATTTAAACACCTGACTTGGCTTCTGCTCAGGCTATTGTGAGAATCCTATTTATATACATATTAAGTGAGCATAGTGTGCTTATTTGGTACATATTTGGAGAAAAGGTACAATATTTGGAGTAATGGCTGGTATGAGAGAAATAAATACTCAATAAAAGTTAGTTTTATTAACTATTACAGTATGGGTCTCAATTCCCATCCTCAAATCATCCCTTTCATTCTCTACCTTTACTTTATTTTTCTCCCTTTACCATTCTGTGTCTCTCTTCTCTATTAGACTTTTCTAAAAAAGAAGAAAGGAATAAGGATTTAACAGCTCCCGAGAACTTGTGATTTAGGTCCTGAATATCACAGTTTTCAGTCCATGTGCTCCACTAGGCTCATAATGTCTAGTGACAATTACTTGATGGACTATTAATTCAACAAGTGAGGTTTCAAAAAGCCTCCAGAATACATGCACACACTCGACCCTAATTCGCAGGTAATTATTCAGTCATTAGATACAATTTGTAGGAGTCAACTACTTCTAGTTATGATGTACTAGTATTTAAAATGAGTGCATTTTGCACAAAAAAATAATTCATTTATTTCAAAGTACTTCTGAGTTCTTACGGAATTTTTCTAAAATCTTGAGGTGAAAGTAGTTTGATTTTTTTCTATCTACACGTATTTAATGACATTCTCAAAACCAAATTCAAGTAGGAATTTACAATGAAGGCCAATGAAGTTGTACAGAAATATATTTGATATTTTGTAATGCTGCCTTGGCATATTCACTCATAAATTTTCTCATTCTATTAATGCCTAATTTCATGCCTTGTGGAAAGACATAGCTTTCACAGTGGATAGTTCAGACAACAGCTTTACAATGATCACAGAAGCAAGTTTTCTCAAATCTCATTGCTCTTTTCCCAGAACTTTAGCTTTGTAGGGTTATTTTATTTTATTTTATGAAAGTAATGTCTCAGATAGGTGAAATTGTGGACCAAGCATTGCCACAAAAAGTTTTTCCTGATTTAACAAACATTTTAAAGCCCTGTGAAGAGCACCTCGCTTCCCAGTCTATTGTAATGCAAAGTCCAGAAAAGAACCCCATCTATGACTATACTTCATTAATTCCCCACATATGTGTATTGCCTGAATGGCCCCCACCACAATTCCCAGTTCTAAGACATGAAGTGTCTCTTAGAAAAAAATCCAACACTGTTCCACTAAATGCAGACAACATGACATGCTTACATGGCAGCAAGCTGGGATTCCAAACACTCACCAATCCGCCACCGCACAAGAGGCCAAGACAGTAGCAGAGGAGGCTGATTGATAAAGTTAATGCAGGGCTCCAGGATTACAGAGAGCTGTTGTATAACAGCATCACACACTGCGATATCGTGGAAATCAGTGCAATAAAGGAATAATATTTGCAAGCAAGTGGAAGGCAGTCACAAGGAAAGCAGTGAGAAAGATGTCAGACACAAGCAGATGGACAGTGCTCCTAGTTTGTATTTGTCCACATAAACACACACAGTCTTGTAATTGTTGCCCCTAGGCAGTTAGCAGGTTTGGAATTCTGTCCTACAATCCATCCATTCCCACAGAAAATCCACCACTCTCCCTAATGCTTTAAACACTCAATAAAGAGGTGTGATGGCCACTATGCATGGAGCCTTCCTTTAAAATCAGGACACTGTTAAGCAGCAGCCCATATTTTTCACTAGCTGCCAGGGTCTCCATCCACCTGCTGACTGCAGGGAACACCAAAAGAAGCAGCAGCAAACCTGGAAATCCTGACCAAGAGAAGAGATGTCCAGGACAGGTGGCCGGGGCTGCAGCCAGTGAGGACAGACGGACTCACAACCAGACAGACAGAGGGCAGCACCGTCAGACAACATCCATTACTTCCAGTCTCAGAAGAGGGGAAGCCTGCAGCACCAGGGACGTCATTCTTCCACTGGGGACAGGCAGCAGATTAACAGGGATTCTGCCTCCCTCAAGCCAGCGGGCTTAATGTATTTGTCTTTTTGGTTGAGAAGGAGCAGGGAATTCAGAAACCTGCTGCTTCTTGTAGAACCAGGCCAGCTCTGGCCTTCCAGTGAGCAGCTTTTTTTTCTGAGTCTAAAATAAAAGGGCAGGAATGACTGGATTTCTACTAGTCTGCTTCGGCCTGTCGCCTGCAGCTGTCCCTCAGCATCCCCCTCCCCGCTCTAGGAGGCAACTGGACTGCTTGGGGAGCATCTCTCTGCATCCCAGCCCCTTGTGCCCCTCTCCTGCGAGGCTCTGTGGTACTAGGGGAAGTGGAAGAAAGCTTCCGTCCCTCCGTGGCAGCATCTGCTCCTCAGAAGGCAGTCCTGGGGGCGGGGGAGAGGCCACGCTGGGTGTACCCTGAGCCAGGCGTCGCCCCTGCCCCTTCCCTGTCCTTCTGTGCAATCAGCGAACTCCATATGCAACAGGTTCCCTTTGGCTTTCCGTGCCAATCGCCTGCCCCCAGACACACCTGCTAGCTAAGCAGGAGGCAGAAAGGAACCAGTCCTAGTCAAGGGCCCTGGAGCCCCTCGCCCCATAGTGGAAAACTTTCCCAAATATATGAAGACTTCCCAGGGGCCCCCTTCAGTTCCTGTCCACGGGAGACCCAAGGGGCAGGGAAGCCCAGTCTCCACACCAGGACGTTGTAAGCAGTGCTCTCTAAGGCGGGCAGCAGCTATGTCACACACTCCTGCACCACCAGCAACCTCCCCCGGAAAAATGGGGCACCAGGCAGCGATCCCCTGAGGGCTGAAGGGCTCTGAAGAAGGGGAAGATGTGTGCACACTTTCAGTGCTTTCCTGGGCTGCTTCGTCCAGGAATGAGCAGGCCCCAGAGGTTTCTCCGAAACCGGTAAAGAGGAATCGCTCTATTATCCAGGCCACAGTCCCCGTCAGCATCTCCCCATTAGTAAAAACCAAAAAACACCCCCAAAAAACCAAAACCGAAAAAACAACTTTGTATGGCCCACGGCACTCTATGTGGGTAAGAAAATCTGTTTCCACACAGGTATGTTGTGTACAAGACTATGACTGGAAGGTGAAAGAGAAGCCGGGAGGCGGGCTGCCAAAGATGGCAACTGCCCAAAAGAGACCCAGCCTTGATCTGCGACATGAATGAGTACCCGAACGAACACTGAAAATAAGCGTCTTTATTATATAAATAGAGGCACCCTGGGCTGGGGCAGCTCCGACCTGCCAAACAACTCCGGAAGAGCAGAGGCGCTGTCCTCAGCACCCGGGCCGCCCTCCGCCCACGCCCCTGCCCCAGCCCGCCTCGCCCTCGCCCCTCCGGCCCGGATGGGCTCCTGCTGCCCGGCGTGGCCCGCC
>NW_004955488.1:6715083-6765944 GCF_000276665.1 Chinchilla lanigera | reverse complement strand
CGCGCCCCTGCCGCGCCCCGCGCCCCTCCCCAGGTGCCCCTCACCCGGGAGCCGCCTCCCCCGCTGGCCGCGGGCGCTGTCGCCCTCCCCTGCCCTGCTTCTCCCCGAGTTTCGTTCATCGTCACCTCCCTCGCTCCCACCTGCACCCCAGCGCTAGTATTCTTTGCACGCCCGCAGCGTTCCCAACGGCAGGGGGGAACACCCTCGGGATACAAGTTTGTCTCCTTCTGCCACCATGTCTTTCCCATTTCACAGGCAAGTGTTCGCCGCCACAGTAGTGTCATTTTCTAGATGCCGCTGGCGCACACACGCGCCACACCCCTCCGCCAGCCTGGATGGGCGAGGGCATTGTGATTTTCCTTGCAGTGTCTGTCTTGACCCGTTCTCCCCAGGACTGTTCCCGCAGTGTGCCCCGATTTCCCCCTCAAAACGCCACCACAACATAGCAGCTCTTTAATGTGGCTTTTGGGGCTCTAGGTAATCTCATCACACATAACTGCACTTTTCCGTTCAGAAATGGATTCTCCACTCCAATTCCTCTAATGATACACACCCCTCACCGCGTATCCTCCCTTCTTAGCTTCTACAGGTACTTCGAAACGCTGGTCCAAGCAGGCATATCCTGTTGGGTTGAAGAAGCTTCTGCTCCATGCCTGGGCCAGTGCTAGCCATTAAAGACGAGCTTCGCTTGCTGATGAAGGGGAAAATTAATAGACAACCGTTTCAGAATAGGTAATATTATCAGCTGTGAAACTGCATTTTGTTAATATAATTAGAAAAGAGTCAATATAGAGAAGCATTCCAATTGAAGTATTTTCTGGGAAGGGTCTGGAAGTGAGAGCGTTCTATCCCGGGGGATTCTTTCGGCAGTTACAAGGGAAATTTATGCTATTTCTTTGCTCCAAGCCTAGCTTTGTTAATGAGGAAGACGACAATGAGAATCTGTGAATTCTAAGATCTCTAGAGTTCAAGGGACTGAAGAATTTAGTTGATTTTTCCATTTGATGTAGGAGTTGCTTTTATATGGACGCATGCATTTGAATACCTTCAGGAATGGAAGACTCACTACCTCTTTAGACTATTCCTGTGTCTCAGTCCTTTAACTGAAAATGTTTCAACAGTTTGAACCAGTTTCCCTAAGTAAACCTTCCCAGTTTATCTGCACAGGAGCTGGATGCCATCTTTCAAAGACTGGTCGTTCTTAGCTGATTTGGGATACGTTCAACTCTTTTCTGTAGCCTTATCAATAGTTATCAAGAATGTGTATAACTAAGAACATTTGATGCTTCATAAGTGCTCAAAATACTTTATAAGTATTATCTTTATTTGATTTAATATTGATATTGCTTTTGGTGCCAGTGTCACTTATAAGAGTGTCAGTGAGATAAATATGTAATCCACTAAAATTTTCAATTATGTTTTATACATGCTGTTCTCTAGCTAGAGTTCTTTCCATAGTAAATAGATCAAAACGCTGATCATTACATTTTCCTCACTTTCTTAAAAAATTGTACTTACTTCCTTTAGTGCAACATATGTGTGAATATTTGTACTATATATATATATATATATATATATATATATTCAAAAAGAACAAAAGAACTGAATTGGAATCCTTCTATACTACAGATTTCATGATCTTGGCCAAATCATTTAACCTTTCTGTGCCTCTGTTTCATCATCTATAAAATGGGGACAAACTTGTTTATCTCAAAATAAAGGAGAAGTATAAAATGAAAAGACATATTTGAAGCTTTTAGCTAAAAGACTACAGTTTTTGCTTATTTGTAGCTCTTTCCAAGAGATGTGTTTGGCCATCTCTCAATTATTAATGCACAGAAGGCAGTAGAAATGCAGACAATATACTTATTCTGCCAGATTCCTGTCTGTTAGTCATGCTGGAACTGCAAACATACAACAAAGGCCTGGTCCTCAAGAAGTTTACAACCAAGTTGGTTCTCATGAATTTCTTCTAAAATACAAAGAAAGGCACTGCAAATCCTCCATGGACATTAGAAGTTGCTGAGTAAAGCTCTTGAAGACAAGAACCTGATGAGCAGTTCACAGTGGTGCTTTAATTTGCTTTGGCTGCCATAATAAAATACCACAGGCTGGGTGAGTTATTTAACAGAAATTAAATTTGTGTATGTCCTGGAGGCTAGAAATTCAAGATCAGTGTCAAGACTTCAACATATGAATTTTGAGGGAAATAAAATTCAGTATATAACAACTGATTTTCCTTTATTGGAAGTACTTGGAGAAATGGTTATTTACATGCATTAGATGACAGTAAAAAGAAATTTCTTTCTCAGTCATCTTTGTGTTTCTATCTATTTCCCTGGGCTACATACATCAGTGTGAAATCAGTGAATGAGTAAATGAGGAACTGAATTGGCAGATGAATTAGTGGGTGTCTTGGTGTAGTAGTCTTTTGCTGTTTTTCCTTCTTCTGGGGATCCCATCCATTAAGGGAGGAGCTCAGAACAAATTTCTAAAATCCAAGAGAAGAATTTTTACTAATCTGCCTCACCCAAATCAGAATTTACCTGTACTTAGGTAAGCAAGCAAACACCCAAAGTAAGTATACCAAAAGTGTAGCCCCATTAGTGCCTGGAGTTACTCTAGGGGAAAAAAATGTCCAATAGACTTAGAAAATGTGCATAATACCTCTTTCCTAGAAATTCACAAGGTATACTGACAAATAAAAAAAGTTCTAAAAAGCAGTCACTGACTGCAGTAAAGAAATCTGTTTTAAATGGCCTAACCCACCATTTCCCAAATGTATTGGGCTGTAGAACTCTGTTCTGCCTTTAAACATGCTTCAGAAAAACTTTAGGAAAAACTCACCTTACAGCCCTGATATCTACAAGTGTTAACTTGAGGGACATGACACTTCAAATGTGATTCTCCTTGCTCAACCCATGATATTAGTAGAAAAATGTCATATATGTATCAAATGCCCTTGAAACCCTCATTACCATTATGTTTAGGATACTAGATAGAAACTATGACCCCAAATCCTATCTATCCAAAGACTTAGATTATGACCTTATTTAGAAAAAGGTCTTTAAATGTGAAATTGGTTTAAACTGATCATGTTGAATTAGGGTAGGCATTAAACCCAAAGATTAGTGTCCTAATGAAAGGAGAGGACACGCAGACACACAGAGAAAAGGCCATATGTGAAGACATGTGGACATGGGGCAGAAAACCATGTAGGAAGGGAGGCAGAGAGTATAGGATGCTACCACAAGCCACAGAATGCAGGAAACCATGAGAAACTAATGAACGATTCACACTTTGGGACTTCAGAGAGAGCATCGCCTGCTGACACTTGATTTTTGTACTTCCACCTTCCTCAGTTGTGGAAATTCCTGATTTTCCCATGCTATACAGTTTATGCTACTTTGTTACAATAGTCCTAGGAAATTAAGACAATGGCTACGACCACTGGGGTGAATTTGTACTCATGTCCTTGAACCTTATTTGCTTATCTATACAGTAGTACCTACCTCTCAGAGTTTTGATTAAAATGAAAGAAAATGAATATGCACATAGTTCCTGTCACAAAGAAAGAACTCAATTCATTCATGTATTTACTGAGTGCCTGCTTTGTGTTAGTAGCGAGGCTACAATTGGGGAAAAAACGCATAAACTAATGGCCATGGACAGAAATGACAAACTGTGGCCAGCAAAGCAAGTGAAGACAAATGTCTGCTTTTGTAAATCAATTCTAAGGAAACACAGCCACACCTGTCCTTTCATGCATTGCCCAGAGCTGCCCTCTACATGGCAGGAGGAGAGTGGAACAAATGCAGCAGTGACTGTATGATGTGCAAAGCTTAAAATGTTTGCTACCTTCTTCTTTATAGGAAAAAGTGAATCAACCCCTGCTCTAGATGCTTACGGCACTGTTGGAAACAGGCATAAGTAAATACAAGAACAGTTCGTGTATGATAATTACTCTAGCAAATAACTTGGCAGCTCTAATAGAGAGGAACTGTGGGAAATAGTCATGGAAGTTCTATCAAGGGGTTCTGTGAGTAGTTATTTAAAAGACGAAGGACTCAGCATAAGAAGAGCCCAACGTGCTACAAGCAGAGAAAAGTGCTAGAGACGAAGCCCTGGTAAGGAAGGAGATGACCAGCAGGTTAGGATTAAGGGTTAGCGGTTAGGGTTAAGGGTTAGCGGTTAGGGTTAGGGAACAGAAAGAGGCCGGAATGGTGTGACAGGGAGACCAGCCACAGAGGAGCGAGCCAGCCAGGACAGGACATGCTGTTGTACTGCTGGGCCCTTGGGAAACCACCACAGAGCTCCTAGAGGCAGTTCAATGGTAGGCTTCACAGTTTTGGAAGGATTACTCTATCTGTGGGTGGCAAAGGAAGGCAAGCAGGAGAGAAAGAATAGACACAGGAAATCTGCTTAGCCAAATGTAGAGCTGCTTGGGATAGTTTGGATACATGTAGGTGGAGAAAAGTGACCACATTCAAGCATATTTTTGAAGTAGCATCCAGACCCTTGCTGGTAGGTGAGATGTGGTGCGTGGGATACGGGAAGAGGAGATGAATCGTGACTCCTGCTCTGTCTGTGCAGTACGTCTATGAGTGGTGGCTCCATATCTTGAAATGTGCATTTTTTGTGTCTTGAAAGAGAAGCAAATAATGTGATAGGAATTTCAAGATTCTTTCATCATCATTGTTATCATCATCTATAATCTCAAAAAGAGAAATATATTTGAATTTAATTTTCTAATTGAGCCTTCTGCCCAAAATGTTCTTTTTCTAAAGTTTAAAGAAGCAATTTTTAGCCAGATGTGGTAGCACATGCCTATAATCCCAGCACTCTGGAGGCTGAGGCAGGAGGATCATTGCCAGTTTGAGACCAGCCTGGCTGCGAAGTGAGTTCAAGGCCTACCTGAAATGCACAGCACAACCTTGTCTCAAAAAGACAAAGGAAAAAAAGAGCAAAGTTCTTGGAGATTCCTTCTATAAATGATTAGCTTCACAGCTGAATGGGCTTTTGTTGCTCTCCTGATGATGAAAAAAGTGAAGATTCCATTAATTTATAGCCAACAGAAGTAAGCATGCATCAAAGTTCTAGCTAATTTCTTCTCCAAGAAATGTCAGTAACATGTCTGTGATTACACACATGTACACGCATGTTATAATTATTTGTTTTTAATATCTGGAGAATTTTGAAAGTACTTTGAAATAGCTGTAATGGTTGTTGAGATGCAACCCGGGCTAACCAATGAACTCAGTCCTAGAGTTTTGGTTTGAAGTTGCTATAGATACCAATGAGTTTTTCAGCACGTTGTGCATGAACACATCCATGATCTACAATACAAGAACAACTTTCATATAAGGTGATCGCATGTTCTGCTTTGTCCAGGACCATCTGAGTTGGTGCTCTTTGTATGGGCGTTATTATCAATAACTCCTTTCACTTAAACATGTCAAAGTTTGGATGATAAATTATATGGTCACTTTATTTGTATACAGTTATGATAATTTGCAAAAATGCAGTCTTGCTGGCTTCAAAGAATATTTGGCTCTCCAGGGATTTCACTGAAAGTATTTGGCTGAAACTGGATATCATATTTTGGCTCAAGTTCAGCTGTGTATCTATTTTAATCTGATTTTTGGGAAGATTCCACTATTGTCATTTTTTTCATGAGGAATTCAATGTGTAAGAATGTTTTTGTCCTTAAATGTACAAGAAGGGCCATCATCCTATTCTTTCATGGTGGGTGGTACCAGTCTTGGACATGCTTCTTCCAAGCAATAGATATGCTTGCTATTCTTGCTTTGCATTGCTTCCCTCCAGTACATCTGTTCTGGTTCAGAATCAAGAGTTCATGGCCTTTCTTTCATTTTTCTCAGGCTGATCACCTTCTACATTAGTCAAGCTCAGAATGTCTAATTGGCAATGTTTCGATTAATTTCTCCCATTCTGTTCTTTCCTTGTTTCCCTTTTCGCATTGAGTAACTGCTTGATTGTATGTGATACAAAGTGTCCATCTCCGATGCTTTAACTATCTCCTAGCTTTACTCTTCTGAAAGTGACTTCTGAGGTTTTGCTGAGAAGACCGAGGTGAAAGATCTTACTGCTACCCTTTCTAGTCCAGCTGTATGACATCCTCCTCTACTTGTGATTGACTTCAGTCTTAAACAGCATGACAAATGAATTGAGTTTTTGAAAATAACATGGGTTTTAAAAGTGGTAAATGGGTAATCATTCCTAAGAGTACATCAATGTCTAGGTACCAAAAATTTTAATAAGTTAGATGTAACTTTACTAGTTTTAGTGCTTATTATTTATTTAGTATTTATTATTAAAATAATATTTTATTTAAATAGAGGCACCTCAACAGTCAAATTTAAATAAGCATCCTTTCTTTAGAGTCATTTAACTTAAGTGCTGGAGAATTTCCTGGTAAATCTTTTGCTTGTGTTCTTTTCCACTTGCATATTTGAGATGGTTATCCACCGCCACACAAGTCAACCCTGGATAAGACACTCACTTCTACCCATTATGTCACAAACTGTGCATGAAAGTGGTAAATCTGTTAAAAGAATGTAAGGTCTTCCCTGCTTATTCTGGCCATGTAGACTTGAGCCCTACAGATTTGAGTAAGTCAGTCTTCTTAAGCTTGAGTTTCCTCATCTGTACAGTGGACACAATTTTATCTCCTCTAGATATTTTCACCATTTACATAATGATAATATTTACCTGAGCCTTGTATGTATTATTGGCCTGTGTTGAATGTCCTACATCTAGACTGTATTTTCTTTTTTCTCTTTTTATGTTTTTAATTACTATTATTTATTATTTCTTTTACTCTTTTTACTCGTTTCTCTTCCTTGAGCTTCTTTTTGGAGACTTTAGGCTTGCTGGCCTTTCTGTATAGGTGATACCCGATGAGGCCCAGGAGAGCTGGCACCGTGGCCATGCCTACCAGGGGCAAAACGCCCTCCACCAGATTTTGCCAGTAGTTGGCTCAGATCACTGCGATCAACTATGCATCATACTGCACCACTGCACCAGCTGGGACAGATGGCGGAAATCTGCGCTTTCCATAGGCCAGGTGGGAAGGGATGCTGGTCCTCCGCTTCTCTCCTACACACGTATAGAAGGCTCTGCTCTAGACCTGAGATCACCTGCTTTTGGCCAAGTTCTATAACCAGAGGGTCTCTGCTCAGAGAGCTGTCAATAATGCATCCATCTACCAGGCTGCCCTTCGGGGAGAGCGTCAAGAGCAGCACCTAGTGAGTATGCCCTCTTGGGGCACTATTTAGGCTAGCCAGGGTAGACCATTGTCTAGCCTTATTTCCTTTGTTCCATAAAAGCAGGAAATAAAGACAGTATTTTCCTTGATCCTTTAAGTGAAGCTTTCAGGTTATCATTGTCCCCTCTCTCTGTAAAATTTTCCCTGTGCTGCAGTTTACATATTCATTCATTTTTGGATTGTTCTGCCCCTGTTCTCATCACTCACTCTCACTTACCAAAGGAGTTGGCCCACAGTCTTCTTGTCTACCCTAAGGTCCACCCTAGTAGAAAGTTATCTTCAACATCTCCATGGGTGATCCACCCAATACCTTGAGCTCTGCATATCCCAGGGCATCTTCTCAGATCCACTCCATCCAGCCTCCATTTCTATGGTTATTCTTTGGACTCTGAATGCCAAACACACCATGTCAGCTCCAAAAATCATAAAATGCAAACATTTCCTCATTGACTACATATGCCATGACTGTCAGAGCTCTCTGACAAGTTGGACACCCACTGATACTTATTTGGTCTTTATTTACATACTGATTTTAGGTTTGCTTACTTTTGTATGTAGTTGATACTCCTGATTACGTCTAAGTAATGTAAGTGTAAGATTTCTCTCCTTCCATGTGGTTATCTCCTTTAATGTATCTGGAGCTGAAAGCAGGGCGTGCTGTTTTGTGCACTCTCCGTGTTACTACCTATTTCCTGCTGCTTCTTTGGGCATCTTTATCATTCCTGTGCCATGGCCAACTGAATACTTTCCTCAAGGTCAGCAGGAGCTCAGCCCCTCAACACCATGACTTGCAATGGTTCATAACAAGTACAGGGAAAGGTGAGGTGGTAGGGAGTTTTCACGTGGTGCTGAACCTGAATTCCCTTCGCTGCCTCCACAGACAGGTAATTCAGACATTAGTCTGTCTAGGCTGCTATAACAAAATATCACAGACTGAGTGGCATATAAACTAAAGAGATTCATGTCACTGTGGAGGGTTGACAATTGGTGGTCAACTTGTAACATCCAACTGAACTGAATCAGGTGGTTCTGGGTGTGGAGGGTGCACCTGAGGATGGTTGCCAACAACATAAAAAGAGAACTGGAGAGGAAGAAGTGGGGCTGTTGGCCCTCCTGGAGGAGCTTGTCATGTTGGCTTTCCTGATTTGAGCTTGGCTGTTCTCATTGTCAGAGGAGCTCAGGACCTCACTGTTACTGAGGATGGCTGTGATACTTTTAGGGGGAGCTCTAGTTCTTGAGCATCACTTCCTGGCTCTAGAGGAAATCCCTCAACCTGCTGGCACAGATCCTTCATCCTGCTGGCACAGACTTTGTAGCTTCCACCACTGACCTTTGGGCCTTCCCAGTACAGATTCATGAAACAGACTTGCGTAAGACATTGTTGTGGGCTCCAGACCTTCAGCTGGATTCATGGAGGACATTGCCATGGGATACAAGCCCTCAGCTGGACTTGTGCAGGACATCGCCATGGGATCCAGGCCCACAGCTGGATTCTTTGAGTCTTTAGTGTGTGGACAAATTTCTTGCACTCTTTTGTACTTAACTGTTTGGGTAACTACTATAAAATAATCCTATATTATATGTCCTGTATTAAATTGTTTCCCCTGTGAACCCTGACTGCAACACTCACACTTCTAAAGGCAGAGATGTAAAACTTCAAGGGAATGATAAAGTTTATATCTGGAGAGGGCCAGATACAAGATTCTAGTTCATTAAGGCATCTTATCTGCATCCTCACATAGCAGAACGGGTAAACAAGTTCCCATTGTTTTGTTTTGTTTTGTTTTGTTTTGTTTTAATGAGGATACTTATCCAGCTCATGAAGATTCTGTCCTCATGACCTAATCATGTACTAAAACTGCCACTTCTCCATATCATTACATAGGGGGCTAAGTTTAAACATATAAATGGGAGATCGTGAGTATTCAGACCATGGCGGTGAATATACTGGATTCTCTCAAATGTATGTAAAGAACCAAAGCAAATTTTAAAATATAAGGGATGTCAAGTGTAGTGATGCATGGCTGTAGTTTCAGCACTCTGGGAGACTGAAGCAGGAAGATCAAGCCCAGCCTGGCAGTTTAGTGTTTTGGTGACACCCTGTATCAAGGCGGGGGGCAGGATGGGGAGTGGAAGAATTACTTTAACATGAAGACCTTGGATTTAACTCCAAGTACTGCAAAAAAAAAAAAAAAAAAAAAAAGGAAGTTGAACTTAATGCTGTATATGACTTCATTTTAATTCAAGAAAAGATCATTAAGAGATTAAATTCATCCCAGTTCACTTCCTCATGTGACTGCCCCTTTCTAAACATAACCTCAACATTAAGTTTGCTTCTCTTATTCTCTAAATTTCTTTTAGTTTCCAAAAAATAGCATTGCTATTGAGCATCATTTCCTGGCTCCAGTGCAGATCCTTCAGCTGCTGGCACAGATCCTTCATCCCCCTGGCCCAGATTTTCTAGCTTCCACCACTGACCTTTGGGGCCTTCCCAGCGCAGATCCTTGAAACAGACGTGCATGAGACATTGTCATGGGCTCCAGACCTCCAGCCGGTCTCAGGCAAAACATTACCATTTGCACTAGGTCTTCAGCTGTAGGTCTTCATTCACTCAGCTCTCCTCCGACTAAATTTTGTATCTACCCTTTTCCATAACTGGTCACTGCATACCCATCTCCATCTCTGGATTTTATATGCCCCCAAGGATCCAACTATGCAGCCCTGAAGTGCTTTGTAAATTGAAATGAAAATATGCAATGTGTTATTATTCCTAATTATAGGAATAATATACCCTGGTACTGGAAGGCCAGGGTACTAGGGAAAGTAATAAATGTAAAATATATGTATAGACAAAATTTGGCAAAAGGGTGCTGAACCAAAAGGCTAGTGTTCTAGGTTTCAGCTCTGATGGTCTTGAACAAGTTGTTTAATATTCCAAAGCCACGGTTCCTACAGGGTACACTCAAGGTCTCCACCAGTATTTTTTAATTGTCCAGCTATTTCTAACATTATAAAGTAAACAAAAGCAGTAAATACATATGGCAGTCAACATTTAATATATAGTTTAATAACTTTTTGCATGAAATAAGTGTCATAGAGTGAAAATATATATGCTGAAAAGTCAGAACAATTATGTGACCAGTTTATTCACATCAATACTGACAATTGATAAGATTATTAAGCATTCAGGAAATTCTACTTAAGGTCACACTGAGATAGCAGAATGAAATAAAAATGTTTGCACAAAAATCTACACACAAAGTTTATAGCAGATTTACTTTCAACAGCAAAATTTGGGGGGAAAAACTCAATGCCTTTCTGTAGGTGAACAGTTACAGAAATCTTGAGATATATATATATATATAAAATACTGCTAAGTAATAAAAAAGGAATGAACTACTGATACATGTAATAACTTGGATGGATCCTAAAGGAATTATTCTTAGTGAAAAAGTTAAGCTCTAAAAAGTCTCATGCCATATGTTTCCATGTATATGACATTTTTTAAGTGATAAAATTACAAAGATGGAGAACAGGTTTATGGTTTCCAATAGACAAAGATAAGGTAATAAAATAGATACTGAATATAATGGTATATGTGCGGTGGTTTCTCTGTGCTGATAAAAGAGTTCTGCACCTTGATTTTGATGATGATTACCTGAATCTATATACGACTTACAACTGTATAGAATTGCACTACCAACCTGACCCATATACATATGAATTGATGTTCTGAAAATGAGATAGATCTAGCTAACTGGTATACCCATGTCAATTTCTTGGTTTCCATATTATACTGCAATTATATAACAGATTACCATGGTGGCTCATGGAATGCTACTATTTTGCAATCTTCTGAGTCTGTATAAATATTCTGAAATAAAAGCTAAAAGAGCTAGTAATAACATTTACCTTATTTTCTATTTACTTGAAATGATGGTCTCTGTCACTTCTAGCTCATGCCTAGAAACATGCGCCTTAAGGAGGGACCTCAGCCATGAAATTCCTGTCTCCTCACCATAGTGTGTAACATGATCTTGGCCTGGGAAACTACCAGGGCTGGGCATATGGTCTTTAATAGGCAGACTATTTTATAGTGAAAGTATTGAAAACATGCAATATTTTATTCTACTTTGCAATAATTGTATCCATATAATATTTCAGTTATATATCTTTTCTGTTACACTGCTATAACATTTGCAGTGAGTACAGTGTAAAAATAATGATCATACTTCAGGTTAAAGGTAACTGTAATAGATCAAGAGACTCAAGAAAGTATTCATTTTATTAAGTCTTTAGGGGTTCTTTATTTGTAATAGCTATACCCTCCTCATTTCCTTTGAGACTTGAGTTCCTCAATGCAGCAATTTAGCCTCATATTTTTCAATAAACTCTTGACAGGGCATTCCCTGATTTTTCCAATGGAATCTACACTCTACAGTGGGTTCTAATGTGACATGGAAACGTCCCTTCATAACTAAAGTGCTTATTACCCTTGATGCCAAGAATCCAGTTGATCGCAGATCACCTCTGTTCTCTGAGGCTCTGAAACAACCTCACCTTACATGCCTCCCAAGAGGAAGCCTTCATTCAATGCTGATCATTGCTACAGAAGGACAAAGACTGAGCCTTTGTTTTCCTACAAGGAGAGTATTCATACTAATATTAGAGTTCCTTATACAATTAGTGAAGTGCATGGCTGCAAAATCCACCCTTCCTTCCTCCTTCACAGGTGTTCTCAAAAGTACAACACAATAAACCTCCTGCACTGCTAATCACAGAGTTTCAGAATCTTTCCCTGGGAACTTTAAGTGCAACAATTGCTACCAGAAGTGGTCCAAGAAAGCAGACTCAAGAATGCGATTATAGCATTGAATCACTGGCTGTCCAGCTGGCAATAAGGAGCCTGTCCCTATTGTAAGTAGACTATGTGTAGCCCTTGTTGCTCAGCAACTATGCAGTTGTTACAACTTTCACTGATGTTCAACTGGAATGAGTATCAATGGACGACGTTGTATTTTTAGCACTATCTCCAAGGCATTTGAAAGATATAGAAGGAGAATGATTATAAGGATATGGAATCAGATGGCTGCTGTTGTGTTTGACCAATGCACTGAAAAAAATCAGTGAGTTGCATAGGTTAGAGTAGTTAGTCATGGGTTGAAATCTAGATGCAGACATTACAGGGCCACACTGGCAACCAGTAGGGCTTGAATGTGTCTTCTCAGTGTGATAGTAATTGAGGTGGGACCTTTAAGAGGTGACTATTCCATGAGGGCCTGTCCCTTGCTAATGTGATTAAGACCCTTGTAAAGGAGGATTCATGAAGCAGGTAGCAATTAGCCCATCTGTCTTGTGCAGTGTGAGCATACAGTGCTCCTCCTCTGCAGCATTAAAGAACCATCCTGGAAGCAGAGAGCAGCTGAACCTCTTAGCACTTTGATCTTGTATTTCCCATTTTCTAGGAATCTGAGGAAAGAAATTTCTGTTCTCTATAAATTACAAGTCTTTGGTATTTTGCAACAGCTGCACAAAACGGACTAAGACAGTGGAATATGGGAAAACAGAAAAAGAGCTGTGCTTCAGCCCAAAACTTCATTCTAAGAGCAGTGAAACTCCATAGGTGATTACATTCTCAATTTCAGCAAATCTGCTACAGAAAAATCAGGGCCTGAAGTGAGAAAACTTGGAATATTGAGGCCATGGAGGAAAATATTAAGGCTTATGCACTAAGATTGAATTCTTAGACATCACTCAAGTTTTGAAGCCGAGATGTCCTGCTCCTTCATGAAGGACAGGCCTCTTTCGTATGTGAAAACAGATACAGTCAGATGTTATCTCACCTGCCTTCCTGGTCACCAGGACAATAATAACTAGCATTACATTATTATATAAGTCATACTATAACCCAGAGTGGTTTTAGGCCTACTAAGAGAAAAGGAGCTACAGTAATACCTCAGTTCACAAAAGCTTCTGTTCACAAACAATTCCATTCACAAACAGAAGCATTCAGCAAAATTTTGCTTCCTTTCATGAACACCTCATCCGGTGACAAACATGACCATGGCCATCTTCCCTGTATGAACACAAACTCAGCCCTCTTTCCCACTCAGACACATGGTCTTGGCTTTCTCTAGTTGAGATCCTGGTTTCAGGCAGACCTAAGCACACTTGCTGAGAAGCTTTGTTATATGCTTTTTAGCACATATAGTGCTATACAGTATTATTCAATGAGGCCTGGCTCTGAAGAAAGTGCTGAGCAGCATGATGGGGAAAAGGAAGTGCAGAGTGGTAATAAGGTGATGGGAACATGCAAAGCAGGAAAGGTGAGAAGCAGATTTTGAAGAAAATAATCACTGAATTGAAGAAGGAAACTTGGAAAGCATGAGCATGGTATTCTTATGACTGATCCAGCTTCAGAATACAAGGTTGTGAAGTCGACATTTTCGACTGCTTGGAAGAATGAAGGCGCTATCCTTCGTTGTGTCCCAGCAATGAAGGACTTAAAGGAGCTGATATGGTAAAAGGAGCTCAATTTTAACCAAGCAGAGGGCAAGGGTGCTGGAAGAGATGGAAAAACTTTGTTAGTGTGGCTGAAGGTGATATAGCTGGCAGGTGACAGCATTAGTGAAGCTAAGATCTGTGAAAAAGCCAGGAAATTGCATGGTGATTTACTGTAAGAAAACACCTCTACAAGTACAACAAGTGACAAATGAAAGCCAGTAGAGGATAGTTTGATAAATTCCACAAGAGAGGTTGCCTCCACAGTGTGACATGTCGAGGCTTCCAGTTCTGCAAGGTCACTGAAGGTGCCTACAAGAAAGAATTCTCAGAATTCATGCAGACAGAAGGATATGTTCAACAAGTGCCTGACTGCAATGAAATGGCTCTTCTGGAAGAAGATGAACCTGTGTCACACAGGAGGAAAGGCATTGCTGGCACACAAACTCATGAAGGACAGGTTGATTCTTTTGCTGTGTGTGAAAGCAAGTGCCCATCTGAAGATTAAGCTGCTACTGCTATACATTCCCAGATGCTTTGTGCATTCAAGGGACAGAATGTGAACAAGGCCAGACTGCCTGTCATGTTGAGGGCCAATATGGATCACGAGGCAATTATTCATGGAATGGTTGCATGAAGTGTTTCCACTCACTGTTAAGATATATCTTTCTGACAGCCAATTGCCTGAAAGGTGCCTCCTTCTGGTGGACAGTGCCCAGGCACACTTTCCAGCTCTAGTGGATGATAGAGCTGCTGAATACAACTTCATAAAGGTCAAGTTTCTCCCCTGCAACATGACATCTCTCTCTTAGCACATGGACCAGGAAGTGATCTGCAACTTCAAGAAACTACACCGAAAGGTGCTCTCCATCAGATGTTTTACTGTCACTGAATAGATGTCTTTGCCTCTGAAAGAGTTCTGGAAGACACATTTCAGTGTCCTCCACTGTACTGACCTCACTTGATGGAGACCACTATGAAGCACACCTGAGCAGAAGTTAAATTAATCAATTGGGTCTTCATGTTCACTTGTGAATCTGTCCAAGGCCTAGGGTCCTTGCTTGGAAATTGCCAGTGGATTCACAGTACATGAACTTCTGTGAGTCACTACTCCCTACTAAGGTCTGTAATAGCAGATGAAGCTGGAAAGCCTCAAAGGATAAGACAAGATCACAACCAAGGATACCTGGATCCCATCTCAACTAGATAAAGACTATAGCCTCAGGTACCTCACTCCTGGGTAGATTAACTTAATCATTACTAAGGATTCATTTAGTACCTTACTTGGAGAAGTCCTTGAATAATTCCACTCTTCTTGAATATTTCCCTCCCTTTTTTCTGATAACCAAATAAATACAGGCCACCCAGAGAAGGTCTTAGTCTTAGCCCTGAGAGAATCTCAGATTCTGTGAGAAGGCTTTGATCCTCCTGGAGCCCTGAAATCATTTCATTTGCCTCTTTTTATTTAGCCTTCATCATATACTCATTCAGGAGATTACAGACCTGATCATCCCGCAATAACTAAGGGATATTATTAACCCGATGCTCATTGACAAACCCAGGACTGTGTCACATACCAGGATTTAAACTCAGCCTGGAGGGAACTGTGGCCAGAATGTGTCACTGAATGTGACTTTGGAGGGTCTGATGCACAGACAGTGGAGGAGATTATGTCCATGGGCAAGAGTGTGGGTTTGAACATCAAGGATGCAGACACAGCGGAGCTTATTGAAGACCATAATAAGGAAGAGCTGACAGCAGAAGAGAACTCCAGAGTGAGCAGCAGAAGGTGCTTTCTGTGGAGTGTCCACTGAGGAAGAGGAAGTCAGGGAGGAGGTTAGTAGTGATGTGATAAAATCCATGTGAAAATGGAATGATTTATTTGAGAAGCACCACCCCAACACAGCTGTAATGAACAGAGGATTGAAACTGATAATGTGGTCTTTTATTTCCAGAGCATTATACAGGAAAACACAAATGATGTTAGGCAGACTTTTCATCAAAATTAACCCTGCAGCTAACATACAAAGAAGAGAGGTTTGAAACCCCTGAAGGAGATCTCCCCAATGTCATTATGGTGGGGAGGGCTCTCAATAACCTCCTTTCCAGCCAGCTTCCTATCCTCCATGCAAGAAGTCTCCTCAAGCAATGTTAGTGTTTTCTCTCTTCATATTGTGCTTACTATAATTTGTTTCATATTTTTGTGGTTAAAGAAATACATATGCTGGAGACCAGAACAAAGTGGCTCTGAGCAGGATTTATATTAACCAACTGGCTTTCTGTGTTTATTTGTGAGTTGTCAGAAGCTTGGGCACCTTGTCTGAAGATAGGTACTAGCCTCATAGTAAGTAAGCCTCTGTGAGTCACTGGTCACCACTGAGGCCTGTAAATCTGTGACACCTCAAAGGACAAGATGAGGCCACAGCTGAGGACATCTCAGTTAACCCTAATTAACTTAAAGGAGACTGTAGCTACAGGCATCTCACTCCTGTGGTGAAGGCTTTCCTGGAGATGACATAGTTCTCCTTAATTAGCATAATGTATTACTTGAAAATGTCCTGCCCAGATTCCCACCTTTTCTTGAGTATCCTCCTCCTTTGTTTGTAAAGCAAATAGATACGGGCTACCCAGAGACGTCTTGGCTCAAGTCAGAGAATATCAAAGCTGTAAGGAGTTAGTCCCTCCCGGAGCCCTGAAATCATTTCCATTGTCTCATTTACTTAAGCCTTTACCATCTACTCGCGTGGAAGATTGCGGGCCTGATCAGCCCTCAATAGCTAAAGGTTATTTAACCTGATACATATGATTCAGAACATAAGTTTATTTACGTCCAACTTTATGGGGAAATGTGATTCAGTTCATGACCAATTTGGTTTGTGACCAGTGTCATGGAATGAATTAAGTTCATGAATGGAGGTACCACTGTATATCTTGAAGGAAATATAGGACCTAACCAACACATACCAGTATTAACTGAGGAGTTCATAAGAGACTGGATCGTTTGGGTGCTGGATTAAGCAGAACTTAAAGTAAATAATAGAGGATTTATCAATGTGGATGTGGAAGCATTTTTCATGATACAGGATGCAGCAAGGATTCTGGAGGAGAATTATTGTGGTGGATCTTGGAAACATGGAGAAAGTTATAGGTCATAATAAGTGAATGAAAAGTGACAGAAACTTTTCATTTTTCCCAGATGGTGGGAAAAGGGATCAAAACATTTAGAGAAAGAAGCATGCTGGAGTAGACATAGGATCCGAGCCCATAAAAACCAACACCAAGAAAACATCTGAAAGAGTTTTCTGGAGGACACACCATTTATGAAAGCAAAAAAGTAAAGAATAAGCTTGTGAAAAAGAAACAAGCATCTTTGAAAGGCTCAATATTAGTCACCTTCTTCAGAGAAGAACTGACATACAAAGACACTGCCATAGGACTGCGCTTCTTAGCAGAAATGGGGATGATAGATTTCAAAATGGTACAGGTCAGGTAGATACAGTTATAATAAGAAGCAACAAGGTGGGAGATGAGTGGCACTTGTAGAGATGGCTAATTACCTCATCTATAAAAATATACAAAATAATGGTATGTTCCATCTATGAAATTAAAAGACATTAAGGATAGACAATCAAGGGGTGAGAGGAGCTGCCCTAGTGAAAGTCAGAATCTCTTGCCTAGTTCCCAGACCTGAATGAGTTTTCAGACTTAGAGCCCATTTGTTAAAAAAAATCCACCTTATTCCATATCCCAATATAAAGGTTGTGGCAAGTGTATCAAAAAGGATATTCCCAGGTAACTGCACACTAATGCTAGGGTTTATTAGAGTTTTTCAGTGCAAGGTTTAAGTTCACATTAAATTTTTAAAAATCCTAATGGTTTCTTTTTAAAGTAGGAGTGCATGAAGTTTTGGATTAAAAATTTTGAGTACTAAAAGGGATCTAGCTTATATTCCATCCATTAGGTCTCCACCTGACCATTTCCTTGATCTTTAAATATGTACTTAAAATGGACAGGATTAGTAGTGGGCAATATCCCAAGTTGGTTTCTTGGTCAGTGAGGTAATAGCCATTTCAGTGGAGAAGATCAAGTGTAAATTTCTTAAACTGTCTCCTGTTAGACTGAGTGAATAGAAATAACATTGCATACAGGAGACAAATGTCAGAGAATATTGCTATCCATAAAAATCTAGAAGGTATGGAGGTGGTTTGTCCTCTCACATACTCATCTAATTCAAAAAGTGGGCCCTGCAAAAATGAGGAAAATCCTCATGGAGAATGACATTAGGGTTCCTCAAATGATACCACAGAGTAGCTGTGATTTTAGCTGCTTTTTCACATGTGTTATCTTTGCTAGAATGAATTAACAAAACCAAGACTTCATTTTTATCATTTGTGGACAATTCTATTCTTCCACCAGAATGAAAGAGGCCCCAAAACAGTTCACAATGTCCTAGTTTTGACTGTCAAAGGGATTAGTGCTGCTAACCTCTCTAAATAGGTTTCATAGGTCCAAGACTTTCTAGCCATACCATAAAACATCCACACTACTCATAACATACATTGGTAACTACATTACCACTTACATTGAGAAGCTGAGTGAGCAAGAAATATCAAGTACATTAAAATCTATAAGATGTATAAGCTTCAGAACGGGTAACGCGCACACACACACACACACACACACACACATATGCTAAAATTCAGGGGCTTGACACAGCAGTGAAGTGTCTAGGCATGCAGTGACCTGTCACAGGCTAAGAGATGCCAATGCACATAATGAGAAAATTATTACATCTTTTGTCTTTCCCAAACCCATAAGCTTCTGTAGGTACCAAGGGTGACATGTTCCACATGTGGAAATCCTGTCTAATCTATACACCAGAGGACGTGAAAAGTTTTGAAAAGATTCCAGGTTAGGAAAAGTCTATGAGTCAGATCCAGACTTTGGTTTAGGTAGTGCCCATGTGACAGATGACCCAATGCTATCAGAGATACCTGTGGAAGGTAGAGATGCCAGGGGGAGTTTATATCACAGCTCACTATGAACTCTTATGGTTCTGGGCAAGGCCATGCCATCTGCAATAGTAAAATTATATGCTATCTGAAATTCAAACCATCTCCTAGATGATAGTGTGCCCAAGTAGAAATAGACCATATTGACCACGAGCTCCTAAATAATCAGGAACCTTAAATGACCCATCTTGAGCTGAGTTATATAAGCTTCATCATGTTAAAGGCTCAAGAGGGTCCAGAATTATTATTTCCAAGGTATAAATTGTCTGTTACTAGGCATAAGCAGGATCAAAGACAAAACTATGTGGCATGATCAGATGGCCCCAAATTCCACGGCATCTAACACAGTTGTGTGAGAAGTCCTTTTTGACCAGCTACTGAGGAGAAAAAAGAGTGAATGTGGTTCTCGAGTAGTATAGCTTTGTACATGGGCAGATCGCCAAGCTGACCCTGAAAGACAGCAATAAGGGAATATCCTCTCTCTAGTCAGGGGTTCAGAAAATACAACTTGTTATCCATTCTGTGGGAAAAAAAATGGCTCAGGGGAAGAATATGTACTGTATGTATCATGAGTGGGGGGACAAATGCTTTAGTGTTTTGTTCATATCATGGAAGGAGAAAAAGTTAGATAAAGGAGACAAAATCTGGATAAAAGACATGAAAATGGAAGCATGCACGATGTGAAGGTATTTATATCACATGTTAAATCTCACCAGAAAGCATCTACAATACGGAAAGTACTAAAGAGGGCTAGGGATAAAGTTCACTCGTAGAGTGCTTGCTCAGTATGTACATGGTCCTGGGTTCAATCTCGAGGACCATACACACAACAAAGTATGAAGCAACTCAGTGGACAGAGTAATTCAGCAAGGTGTCACCATGCTGTTGATTATCCCAAAGCAGGTATATTAATAAGCAGAATAATCATGAGGCAGTGATAAAAACTATGCCTGGGCCCAGCAGAATCTTTTTCCTACACAGTGAATCAGATCTGGTCCTTTAGCTACCAGAAATGGAGACAAATATTGAGCCCCTGAGTATCATCATCCTTTGAGACCCACAGGCTACTCGGGTGCAAATTGACAACACTGCAACCATTCCATTCTGGAATAGGCAACAGTTCACCTGCAATTAGATCAACAAATATTCTGTTAATGGGATTGTCCTTCCTGATCACCAAACTCCAGCAAGTACCCTACACAAAGAGCTTACACATTCTGTGAACCGTTGACATAGAATCCCATACATATGAACAAACATACTAAAACAAAAGCTGTAAGCATATGATCTTGGGATCTGCTGCTCTTATCGCATGTTATATCACCCAAAACTTGGGTAGTGATAGAATAACAGAAGAGATTTTTTAAATGTGATTCTATGTCTTCAACTAGGTGATTGCATCCTATAAAAATGGGGTGCCATATTCCAGAATGTAATAGATACACTAAATAATTGGCCATTATATCCCTACATTCAGCATGCACGGAGTATCACTACACTGATCATCTCTTCCACTAATTCCTTTGGGGAATCCATGCTTCCTGCCTATCTCTGCGTATGTTCTAATGGGCTAAGCTGCTGGAAATGACTCTGATCCTCAAGGCTAGGTTACACAATAGAGACTAACGGATATTAATATTTTGTATGCTGGGCATGCTGAAGATATACAACGGTGTCTCCTGGTGCTGTCCTGTCTAATTTGATGTTAAATTGATAAAACCAACAGCCACATCCTTGAGAAAATTATGATGATTAAGGAGCCATGCCTTTTAGGGCTAATATTCTAGATCACCCCACTAGATCAGCAACTATACCATCTAAGGTATTCAGTAAAGGTAATGCAAATTAAATAGTAGAAGAAGATGACCTTAGGATCATATAGCCTTTAGGATCACTGTAGAAGGCTTTTAGTACCCTTCTTTGTTATGAATTTTTCCAACAAGCAGACTAACCAGACTCTTGCAAAAACTCTTCACAGATGAAGTAGACCTGCTTTATGAAGCAAGCGGTTCAAAAAGTAGACTGGAGTTGACTCTGGGATGTACCACCCAGCTCTCATTTGGATCAAAGGGGTATGTTTTTCTAACTGCTGAGAGCATTGGCTGCAGTGGCCCCAGGTACATCTCTCTGGGAATTGCTGTTGACCTAAGAATGTGCCTCACCTCAGCTGCACTCCCTCCTAGAAGGGATTACTATCCAATGACTGCCTGCGGTAAGCACTCAAGGTCTTGGTTCTCCAGTTTCAGAACGCCTCATAGGACTGGTTGAAGCCATGGTTACAATTTCCCCCAACACAGTTCACTTTCTGCCCTGTTGATTCTGCTTCCCTTCTTCCCTGCCAAGCGTTGATCTTAAGAACATTTTACAGTACCCACATACTTTCAGTATGTTTCCTGGGATACCATTCTGGTGAATGGGTAGTCTTGCCCTTTAGTTGCAATGGATTATTAGACTCCTGGAGAGGTGATTGGATTTTGAGTATGTGAACTTCACCATGGGTCAGCCCACTGATGAGTTCACAGCTGAATGGGTTATTGAAGGTGGGGCTTATTTGGAGGGAGTGCGTCCTGAGGACATGACATTGGAGACATTATCTGGTCCCTGGACTCTCCTTGCTCTCTGGCTCATTCATTCCTGCTCTTCTCTCTGTGTGCCATCAGGGCAGGCAGCTCTCTTCCAACATGCCTTTGCACCTTCTGTTTCTGCTTAGGAACCAGCTGACTATGGGCTGAAACCTCTAAAACTGTGGTCCAAAGGAAGCATTTCCTTTTCAAAATTGTGTACCTTGGTAAGCGCAAGGTCCTGAGTTTGATTCCTGGTAATAAGAAAAAGAATTAATTAAATCGTGTACTTTGTGTATTCGTCCCAGCAAATACACAAATGGAAAAGCTGACTAATACAGGAACTGATCCTGTAACATACAGTTACCACCATTTCCAATGTCTCATGTACCTTCCCTTGATCTGATGTCTGCATACCCCACCCCAGGAAGCCCAACCACTCTTTTTGTGAGTGGAATGATAGCTGAGGGGCCTGGGCTCTATCTAGTATCTCCCACTTGGATAAAGATCTCTTATTCCTGTGTTTCTCCTTGTGCTCATCTACTTGTGCTGTTATAACAAAATACCAGACTGAGCGGCTTATAAACAATGCCCATTCATTTCTCACAGTTCAGGAGGTTGGAAAGTCTGAAATCAAATGCTGGCTTCTGGTCTCTGCTGAGGGCCTTCTTGCCGCACCCTGATGTAGCAGATACTAGAAGGGCAAACAAGGATGAGCTCTGAGTCCTCACAAGACAGAAGAGAAGAAGAGAGTTAACCCACACCCACAGCTCTTTTGATGTGTCCTAATCCACTCATCAGTGGGCAGCCCTCATGATCAAATAACTTCCCAGAAGACCTGCCTTCTAATCCCATCAGCTTGGTGGTTAGCTTTCAGTCTAAATTCTGAATGGAGTGCCACATTTAAACTATAGCACTCTCTTTTCCTTCTGTAATGTTGACTGTGCCAAAGTCTAATGTTGGTTAACATTTACTCCTCTAGAAGGACATTGAAAAAGAAACTTTCCCAATTGAGTTGGAGTTAGCAGGTAACACTATTGGTTACAATCTCTTTCCATTACCGTTTTCCTTGGCTTCCATGACTCTAATGTCAGTCATTCACTGATTGCCTCCTCGCTGGTTTATTCAGTGATTTGCCTCTTCTCTTTTTCTCATTTGGAGATCAAATATATTATTTGGTGTATGACAGTACTGTTTCACAGATCACCTTTCCTCTTGGGCTTCCAACTCTTTATTAAAGCAAAGGATTTCCCACCTCTAAGCCCATTTCCTCTCCCAGGACTTACCTCCAGAGTGGGCAAAAGGGCCAGACCCAACATCACCTCAAAAACATCACTCATCTTAAACTGCTTAACAAAATTAATTTTTATGACTTACTTATTTAAGTGTTTTCTTAATGAAAATACTATTTCTCCCATACAACCATATCTTTTACTCATTATTTACTTGTTCTTTTACTAAGTAGACTATTAATAGGCCATTTTTTTTTGTGCTAGAAATGGAAATATGGACCTAGCCTCTGCCGTAATAAATATTATAATATAGTTAGAAAGAATCAATAAATCAATAATTAATTACAATTGTTAAAAATACTGTGAAGGAGAGGCAATATATAGAAATCTAACCCAATTTGTGTTTTAAGATTTCCTCTCAACTGAATAGAAATAGCTAGGCAAAAAATGGAGACAGAGAAGACATCTGGAAAGTCTTACATGTGAGAATTTGGGGATATTTGAGGAACTGAAGTAACACTAGTCTATCTGGACTGGTGCTGTCCAATAGAACCTTCTGCATTGATGGAAAGGCTCTACACAGGCACTGCTCAATGCAGTAACCAAGAGCCACTGTGGCTATTGAGTACTTGAAATGTGGATAGTCAATGGAGGAGCTAAATTTTTAAGTTTTGTTTCATTTAAATTAGTTTTAAAGTCATATGTGATAATTTGCTATTGTACAGCAAATATAGAAATGTAGAACATTATCACAATTTCAATAAATTCTACTGAATGTTGCTTTGTAAAGAATATTGAGCATAAGACAATACTAGAAGAATATTTAAGGACAGATCATGCAAGAGAGAACATGCATGATCACGTAGAAAACTTGAAGAATTATTACCTTGTATTAGGGAGGGAGACTCTCACAAGAGTTTTGTTTTAAGCAGGACTGGAATGGTGAGTCCATTCTTACCAAGAGAACTGTATCAGTCAAGACCAATGGTTTGAATAGGAAAACTAGCTGGACCCAGTAAAATTTTTTCTTGTTACCCACAGGTGCGTGGCACCAAGGCCTGCCTCAAATACCAAAATCTGCGTATATTCAGTTCCTTCATATAAAATGGCACAGTATTTGCATACAGCCTCTGCACATCCTCTTACATACTTTAAAACATTTCTATATTAATTATAATACCTTACACAATACAGATGCTATATACTTTGTATACTACATTGTTTAGGGAATAACCAAGAAAAATAGCTACCATGTTCCATATAAGTAAGATATTTTTTGAAAAATATTTTTTATCTGTGATTGGTTGAATTCACAGATACAGACGCCACAAATAAAAGGCTTATTGTATGTATATGAATTTATAAAATGTGAAATACGTTTAATGATGCAGGAGTAGGTGGAGGCAGAAAGCTTCGTATGGGCTCATGTTTATGAAAGAACAGAGTATACTTGATAAAGTCTGTATCACTTTCCACTTGTAGTTGCCGCTGTCTGGCTATGCTGGCAATTTCTAAAGTGTGATACTGAGAGTTCCATGTTTCTCTGTGACTCACAATAACTGGGATTAAAACTCACTGGTCTTTAATTTTTAATCATCATTGATTTCACTATTTTTTAAATTTGTGAGCGCCAGGGTCAATCTGCTGAGTTCCTCCAATGGGTTGTGCAGATGTAGTTGATCAACCACCTGACACTATCTGGCTGCCCTAAAGAAAAGGGAAAACATCTTTCAGAAGCAACAGCAGGGCGAGTTATGGTTTCTTTTTCAAAGTTAGTTATGATTTCTGTTAGGTTTTCTGCACAGAAGAAGAAACAAACAAAAGGGGAGAAGAAAGCCTTACTCCAGACTTGGAGAGGAGAGAACTGCACGCCGCACAGGACTCCCCTGAGCAGACAAAGAAGGCTGGGGGTTTATGAGGACTCTGATTAGAAGTAGAGCTTGAGGAGCAGGCTCAGTGTCGCATTAGGAGCTGATTGGGGCTTCCCTTGTGCACGTGGGAAGAGTAAGAGGAAGTTGTGTTCAGGGCTGAGGGGAGAAGCCGGAAGTGGTCATTTGGAAGATAGGGGGTTGTTTTTGGGCTTCAGCCATGTTACACCACCTCCATAATGACTCAGCAATTCATACTCAGACAAGAACCTATCAGTTTCTTTTGTGCAGTGACCTTCTGTACTTGCGTCAGCATTTCCTCTGTGCAGCTTAGGCCAGGGTCCCCCTAAGCCTTTGATTTCTACTTATTCTGTGGGTCATAAGGAACATCCTGGTATTGGTCTTCAGCTTCCAGGTGCATCCTTTGCCCAAGTGCCCCAATTGCCATACTCTTATATACAACTCTAAGCTAGTTTTTAAATGTCTCCTCCTATAACCTATATTTACAATTCTCCAAAATGCAAACTTTGGAGTTTCTCTTTCACTCTTTATCTCTCTTTCTCTCCCTCTTCTCCTTCTCTCTCTTACTTCTGTCCTTTTCTCATTCCTCTTTCCTCACTGCCTCATATTTGAATATTTTTATAGTGGTAACTTTAGTTACAAGTCTTGTCACTATTCCCTGAGATAAAAACTAGTGAGACATGAATCTACCATTGGTAGTTTTTCAAATAAATATATTCCCAAGTTGAATCCTACTTAACTTATTAAAATCTACTTTTTAGACTGTTAAGTTGTTTCAAATAAAATCCTTATACTGTGTGCCCAGACTGCAAAACTTAAATATCTTTTCCTGGTAATGTCTTTGGGCCCAGCAAATGAAAAATGAAGTAGAATTACTCAAACATCAATGTTTCCAAGAAAGGAAGTGACTTACAGTTTTTCTTTCATGCATCTGTGGCAATGGAATAGACTTGTTTTTCCCAGACAAGGAGATAAATCTTCCCTCTGTGATCCAAACATTTTTCTAGGAACTCTAAGGAAACTCATATTTTAATGCCAAGAAGTGGGGATAGAGATGGTTTTAACCTTTCCTCTTTGATCACTCTCACACAGGACTTGATCAAAGCAGAATCATAAGTTAAACATAAAATATAGACATATGGAGGATTGTGACAAAGGCTAAGTTGACCTGACCCACTGAAAATAAGGACAACAGAGTATTCTGATCCACTTATTGAAGAAGAGATCCCAGGGTTACATATGATGGTGCTCCTTACACTTTATGTGCTGCACTAATTAATACATGATCCTTGGCTCAATTTCTTTAATATGTACTGCAAGTTTGTGAAGTCCCGAGCAGATAAAGCACAGTGGTAACCAGTAGAAAAATAAACAATTACATAAACACTTCCAGTTTCAGTTTGACATGGAGAGAGTTTAGAAGTTATCACTCTCCTTCCTTACAATAAAAAAAAAAGTAGAACAAACAAAGTTATGGCTTTTCTTAGATCCTCCAGAGACCCAAGGTCACAGAGCAAACTACAGCTCTGAAATCTGGAGAGATGGGTTAATACAGAAAAATCACAGCTGAGATCCACTTACTGGGAGCAGTAGAGCTACAGTTAGTAATTGGTAGGAACACTTGAATGGTGATTTTGACAGATTGCTGGAGGCAGAGTGTGGGCTAGTGTGAGAATAGGAAGAAGCTCCTGGAGGCTGCAGTCTTCGGAGGCCCCATACATTTCATGAATTTTGCCTGTGGGAAACTCATTAGGTTCTCCTAGTAAGAAGCCAAGAAAAATTGTCTTCTGGCTCTGGAAGGAGGAAAGGAAAAATAACCATTTTGAAATACACTAACAGTGGTCTTCATTACAGAGGGTTACTCTTTAGGGAGAGCTATGTCCTGGAGCCTTATGCTACCTAGGGAGAAAGACATATATCCAAGTCTAGAGCACTTTAGCCTTGCAATCTCTAAGAGCCCTCTAGGCGTGCAATCTCCCATCAAAGGGGAAGAGAGAACATAAGAAACATGTGTGAGGGTTACAACCTAAGGAAACAGATTCAATGAAAGACTGAGATTGAATCGTGAAATTATGGAGCACTCTCCCTCCTCCATAATTTACTGCCAAATCCTATTTCCGGTATGATAAGAGAGGATTATAGCAGCAAGAACTACAAAGCACATACACTAGCTTTTCTTTTTTAATTATATTTACTAGTACATATTAATGAATTTTACTGTGATATTTACACACACATAGCTGCAAAGGTTGTATTTTGATTATATCTACCCTCTCTTCTGCCTGTCTATCCTCTTCACTGACCCTAACAGACCTTCTTCTATTTCAAATCATCTCTTTCTGGTTTGGTTTTGTGTATGTCTGGCGGACTGAGCAACTTTGTTGAAGATAACCGTATGCAATGTAGCAACCATTGTTAATTCCCACCATTTTGTTTTGCGGTCATATATCATTTTTGATGTTTTTGTGTTGTTTTGATTTTGTCTTTACTGTTGTTTTGTTAGTTTTTTTTTTAATTTTTAAAATAAAATAATAAAAGAAAAACCATGCAAGACTTGTCTTTTTTGTGTCTGACTTATTTCACTTAACATAATGTCTTAACAGTTCCATCCTTTTTTCTACGGCTAGCATGATTTTCTTCCTCTTTATTGCTGAATGAGACCTTATCACAAACTACTTAAAGAGGTATTCCTAGAAAAGCCCAAAGACAAAAGAGCAATTTGGAGGAAGCTGTAGCCTCTAGCGATTACAGCCACAATAAAACTGAATAGAACCCAAATCAAGAAGAGAAATAGGGAGAACAATAACAACAACCAACCTCCCCTAGATTAATTCTATATAAACCTTAGACCCAAAAGTAAAATTCAAAACTGTAGAACTCCTAGAAGATAGCATAGGAGAAAAGTTTGATGAGCTGTATTTATTTTGTTTTTATTTATGATGGGGGTTGGCAAGTCCAGAATCAAGATGTTGGAAAGTTTGATTCCTTTAAGGATCCCCTTTCTAGATTACAGAAACCTACTTTATAGTTATGTCTTTATATGACAGAAGGAGCTCTGGTCTTCTTTGCTTTACAGTGACTTTAATCCTTTTGTCAAGACTAATCATTATAACCTCATCTCAGCCTAATTATCTCCCAAACGTCTACCTTCAGATATCACTACAGTGAAGATTAAGGCTTTAATAAATGCATTTTTAGAAGACACAAGCAATCTATACTAGTATTGTAACCTAAAGTATAAAAACAAAATAGGTATGAGTCCATACTAACATACAAACATACATACTTACATACATACATACAACAAACCTCCAGTATAGAATTCCAAATAAGTCATGTAGGTACTTCACCTCCAAGGAGAAGGAACTCAACTCACCAACTTTTGTGTGAGCTGAACTTAGCTACTTTCCTCCAAAGAGTACCATATGGCAAGAGTAATTTTATAAGTGGATAAGCGTGAAATCACTACATTATCAAGATGAGCCAGGTGAACATCAGTAGTGATAAATCATGAAGACATGATGATATGATACCAGGTATCTTTGTCATGATGTGATAAAAAACATGCTTCAGCTACTTCTATATTCTTCATCCTCCAAACTCAAACCCCAACTTAATCATGAAAAAGTAAATGAATTCAGTTAAAGAGGTGTTCTATAGTCTACTTTACCAGTACCACCCCAAAATCATGCAAGTCCTAAAAAAAGGAAATTCTGAGAAATTATCACAGTGAAGAGGAACCTAAGATATGACAACTATATACCTGGTAATCCGGATGGAATCCTGAAACAGAAAATGGTCATTAGCTAAAAGCAAGAAAAATCTGAAATATTATTAACTTTAGTTAACAATATGTATCACTATCAATTCATTTGATGTAACAAAGTTACCATGCTAACATAAGATGCTAATGAAAGGGAAAGCCGGTATGGGATGTGTGGGAATTCCTTATATTATCTTCTCAAATTTCCTGTGCATCTAATGTTGTTCTGAAAAATAAAAATCTATTAAAAATAAGTTGCAAGCACATCACTTTATTGTGAAATAGAGCTTGACACACACCAAGAGGAAGCGGCAGGGCAGTGGGCAGTGCTATATTCAAGACAACACCCTAAGGGAAAGGGTGTGGGAGAGTTTCCAATCTGGAATCCTTGTGAATACATTATGGGAAGGGAGAAATTTGAAGAGACTTTGGAAAAGAGGTAAGTTTTTTGATCAGTTGAAATGAAGGAAATACGCAGAGGCATTCCAAATGGGAAACAGCGTGAGTTCAGGTGTGGGAAACTCCAGCAGTATTTGGAAAAAAAACAAGTACTGGAGACTGGGCTTGGAGGATGAGCTTGCATTACCTTGAGTAGTTCAGGGTGAGTTAAGTTGGGACTAGATTTGAAGGTCCTGAATGTAAAGACCAAGGGTTCTGCTCAATGCACAGAGGTTTCTGAGTAAGGAAAGTATATAAAATGGCTGTTTAAGAGAAGCACAAATAGTCAAAGAGGAGGGAATATCCATGCAGCCAGTGCCTATATTCTAGAGATGCCTGAGGTGGCTAAGATATGAATGAAAATTACACCATGGTATGGGAACCACGAATGGAGGTAAATAAGGGAGACAAAGTAAGAGTGTGGAGCTGGGGGAGAGGTAACAGGCTGTGGCATTCTAGGCTTTTTACTTATTTAATATTGATTCTCCCTCATTTTCCTTAACTGAACACTCTAGTTTTGTTGAGGAAGACAAAGCTCTAATGAAAAGTACTTTTCTCATACCTCCTTTCCTCTAGGAGGATCATGTGGATCAGTTTTAAGCAATGAGGTGCAAGCAGAAGTCTAATAGGAGAACTGCTGATTTCCTGATAAAACAAGACTGTCTCTGCTAGCATCTCTTTTTTGTCTTTCCTTCTCCTCTTTAATTTTCAAAAGAGATGCACACATGATTTCTAGAGTTCCAGTAAACATCATGTAATTAAGAGAAGGTATACCACATAATAGGGGAAGCAGGAGACATATTCTTGATAACATTGTACAATTTTGTCAGAACTTTATATGACAGGAAAAAAACTCTACTTAATTAACGAGCTCTGTTGGATTTCACTTATGATCTTTTAAGTAGACCAAAATGTTGCCCTTAGAGATTCAGCCCTAACAAATTAGGGAAGAATGCCTTCTTAATTCTCAGTGCAGGCTAACCAGAGAGGAAGTGAAAGAGACCTTATTCCTGGCAGGGAAGCTTTCCTGCTAGTTACATGGTAGCTTGGAATTGGAGGCAGAGCACTGGACATCAATAAACTTCTTTTCCTCTAGGCTGTCAAAGAGTCTAAAAGTCCATCATGTGCTAACAGCTGAGGTCCAAGGTTCTATTGTGCTAAATACCACTTCTCAACCATATCAATCCATACCGGTCCATGTCCGTATAGTGGATGTGAATAAGAAAGCCCCTCCCCAGATGACCTGAATCCTCCTTCTTATGGATGAGGGGGTGACCACTGCTGTGCCTCCCTGGCTGCTGTATCATCTAGGCTCCACCGTCTGCTGCACAGTTGATAGAAATTTCTTACCGACGTAGACCCTTCCAAGGAATGCTTCCAAGATAGCGTACACAAATTTAATTCAATCCACATTCTCTTACCTCTGGGCTGCAAGGAAGCAGCAGTAACCAACATCCATCAATTCCCCGATGGCCACCAAGTTGTCTGGAAGGATTTCTTTGAGGACAACCCAGCCATCTCCTAGGTCTTCATGCAAATTGTACAAGATACACTGAATAAAATTTGACTAATTTTCAGTTTTGCTTCAACCTATTAGGACTAGAGAGCTGAGCAAGCCAAACACTATACACTCTACCATTATTAGAATTAAGCAATTCAATAAATATTTGTTGGATGCTGATAATTTGAGTAGTATTTTTCTGGGGCTGGTGACACAGCAGTAAACAAAATATGCAAAAATCCATGCTGTCTTGAAGTATGTATCAGAGAGGTGAGAGGGAAAATATAAAAATACATGAGAGCTATATTGTGTGCCAGAGATAGTGTCTGAGAAAATTACTATGACAAGTGGAAACAGCCAGGCATGGTGGTGCACGCCTGTAATCCCAGCACTCGGGAGGCTGAGGCAGGAGGATCGTCGCAATTTTGAGGCCAGCCAGGGCTACACAGTGAGCTCAAGGCCAGCTTGACTAGCATAGTGAGACCCTGTCTTAAAAAGAAAAAAAAAAAAAAAAAGAAGAAACAATGAATGTTAAAGCAGGAAGAGTAGATACATTCACGTTAATTGACTGTTGAATAATAAAGCCTCTCAAGAAGATACTTGAGAATGATTTAAAGGTAGGATGGAGGAATATGTGCAGATAAGCAAACATGAGGCATGCCTTATACATATTTCTGAGGAAATAGACACCTTTTTTTCTACAAGTCAAGTGATTTGGCCAAAACACACACTCTGAAATGAGTACTGACATCTCCCTTCTTTTGTATATATTCATTTTGTAAAAGTTTTTTGCATACTTGACATAAAAGTTAGACTCTAGAAAATGAATTGAAGTCTAAATGCATGATTTATGACCGTGTAGTTATAAGAAATAAAGAGTAAGTAATGTGGGAAATGCAGAGATAGTTTAGTGGGCAAAAAGCTCTTCCCAGATACACAACTTACTATGTAAAATATTCCTGGGATTACAACTATATGGAAACACAGGAGAGGAAAGACCATCAAATTCTTGTTAATTCTATTTTTAAAACTATAGAAACATGTTTGAAATGATCACACTTTATTTAAAGCTGCACAATCTAAGCAAGAAAGAGTAGGAATATCTTTGAGTAGAGCTTTATTACAGTGCATCTCTGTAAATAAGGGTAGCCAACCATGTGCAAGTGTGAAGTCACAAAACTTGTCTCTCAAAAGTTGCATAAATATTATAATACTGAATTTATCAAGATATCATGGGATTAATATAAGTTACCTTTGGCCTCTACAATTACAAGAGGTGCTCCAAATGGTCGGTATTAGCTTCTAGATATTAGTATAGTGAGCTGCTGAAATGTGTATACATTTTTTTGTGCTCTCTCATATATATATATATATGTTACTATATATGTACAGTAATACATATATATAATACATATATATATTTTTGTGCTCTATCATATATATTACTATATATGTACAGTAATACATATATATGTTATATATATATACAATTTTTGTGCATATATACATATATGAAACTCTGAAAAAATCAGCCCATAGCTAATTACCATCTAAATGGCATTAGTTAGGTTAAGGCTGAAAGTTAAACAAATATGTTTTGAACAATCATCATTAGATATAAGGTGACCATGTTTATGACCAACATACTCATCCAGAAAATATGGAATGCAAATAGAAGTGGTAGGTATCCCTATTGAGAAGAACAGAGACTTCTTAGGGACTAAAGTTCATCTAAATATTAATTAAAAGGTCACTACTGCATAATCTAGTGTGGAAGAGACATGTAATTTCCCAGCCAAGACCCACCATCAATCCTACACACTAGAGAATAAAATGAATCAGTACATCTTTAGTCAAATTATCCAGAGAAGGGCAAGTGCTCATGACAGGGATCTATGCCTTGAAAAGTCCAGTGTAGAAGGAAATACTGATTCATGCTGCAACATGCATGAACCTCAGATGCATTATGCTTTGTAAAAGAAGTCAGACACAAAAGAACACATATTATATGATTCCATTAATTTGAAGTATAAAAAATGAATTAATATTGTTGAAGGCAAGGTAGAAGTGAGAAGGTGGGGAATGTGGGTATCTACTAGTAGGTACAAGAATTCTTTCTGGAGAGAGGGGGTTGTTCTAAAACTGGATGGTGATGATAGATTGCATGTTTCTATAAATTTCCAGGAATCACTGAATTACATGCTTAAAATGAGTATATTGTATAATATATAAATTGTGCCTCAGTAAAGCTTTTAATAACAAAAAGTATAATATATTGCTTGTCTCCTAACATTTATTTTGAAATACTTCTATCTTATTAAAGCTATTATATAATAATACTTGATATATGAATATATATATTTGATAATAAGCATTACAAACAGCTTAATATATAACAATAGAGATAAGTGACATTAATTATGATAAAGCCATTTGATGAAATCTGTGTGTGAGAAGATGATAAACATATCTAGAAGACTAATCACATGAGAAAGTGATTCACCAAATTAAAAATAGACTAACTTCTTCTGTGCTTTATGACCCGAGTCTTTAAATGACAACATTATACCATGTTTGTTTGCCCACAGTTTTGATATTAACTCTAATATACTCCTAATACACTGCTCAATGACTTCAGTGAAAGAAGGCTGTATTGTAATAACTATTACAATTGTTCCAGTTCTAAACCAATTGGCACAGAACACCAAGAAAAACATCCTGCCATTCCTAGTACAAAGTCTTCTGTACTGCAATGGCAGTAAATAGAAAAGATGAAAATATGCGAATTCTTAATTGCTAGGATAATTGGCACTGGTTGTGACAAACCACTGGGAGAAACAAATGCATGTCTATCCCAAAGTTCTGCTTCAGACAGTCTAGTTAGAACAGTTTATACATGATGCAAAATCTACCCCCATACCATTCTCATACTCTGTGACACATATTCCTCCCTGGCCATTAAGATGCTGTTGGGTTCCTACCATTTATTCCAGCTGAAAGTGTTTCAGTGGCTTTTTTCTGCTGATGAATTAAACACTACTGGGTAGTAACCACTGCTAGAACCTTAGGAAGTAGGGCATACATGTTTCCTTCACTCCAGATGCTTAGCTGTACTCGATTCATTCAGAGAATGAATGTTTGTCTCATCACAAATTCTGATTAACACGTACATTTCTTTCTTAAACGTCACATCTGACAATTAACCTTGATAGCACGCTCTCCTCCAGTATAAATTTTTATATGTAATAGTAGTTATCTCTGGATGGCAGGCTCTGAAGAGATATTTTCCTTCTACTACGTTGCACATGTCCAGAGAATTTTTTCATTTTGTATACCTTCTAAAACTACTCGCATTTGCAATCTAAACTGGAATGTAAAAGTGCTTCTTCCCCACATGTCTTTTGCTTCTAACATTAAAAAGTCTGTAATTAGTAATGGTCTGGTGCAGAGTTTCTTAACCTTGGCACTACTGACATTTTGGGCTGATAACTTGTCCTGGAGAATGGTCTGTGCAATGTAAGATGTTTAGTAGCATTCCCGGCCATGAACCACTAAATGCCAGTAGTCTCGTTCACTTTTGGCAATTAAAAATGTCTCCAAATTTTTCCAAATATCCCATACAGAATGTGTGTATGTGTGTGTGTCTGTGTGTGTATAACCACTCCTATTTGAAAACCACTATTCCAGTGGTTCCTTCTTTGTAAAATTAATTTTGTTGGTATATTTTAGATATCCATAATGATAATATTCATCATAGGGAATTTGAACCTGCACATGACATATCTTGATTCTTATTTTTTTCCATTCTCTTCCCTCCCTTGAACTCCTCTTTCCCTCCTTATTTATAAAAGCTTTGTTTCCATTTTTCTTTATATTCTCTCCTTTTTCTTTTCCCGCCCTTCCTTTCCCCCTCCTCCCTTCATAGTTCCCTTTCCTATTTAAACACTTTCTTCCTATTTCATATACATATTGGTCCTTATTTACCCTTTCAGTTTCTCACACCAGAGAAGCAATATTTAAACATGTGTATCTGATTTATTTCACTTAAGAGTGTGATTTCAAGATGCATCTGTTTACCTAGAAATGTCTCAAGCCTTGTTCTTTTTTATGGCAGAGTAATACCCCATTGTATAAAATACCACATCTTCTTTACCTATTCTTTGGTTGATTGGCATTGGGGTTGTTTCCAGGATTTAGCTATTATGAACTGTGCTTCTATAAAAATAGGTGTGCTCTGTGGTATAATGCTTTGTAATTCGTTTGAAAAGATATCAAGAAGAGAAATAGCTGGGTCAACAACACTGAGATTCCATCTGACTTCAGAAAGCTATTATCAAGAAATGTAGTAGTTCTTTCTGTGTCTGTTCTACACAGTTTTCATTGTAGATCTTTGCCTGTCTGGTTTCCCCAGGGATGTAGCATGTGGGATCCTCTGCCAGGAGTCTGGCTTCCCTCGTCTGTAAATATCCTCATGAGCCCCGTGCTGTTTTTCTTCAGAGACCTAAGAACACACAAACAATTGTCTGGGTAAATGCCTAAGAACACAGGAAGCGTTTATGATCTTTACATATCTCTTAAGCCTTCTGCCAATCTGTTTATTCTCCACATTTGTTCAGTGATGAGTATGAGTATTAAAATGATACTGCAAACAATCAATGAGGAATAAAGTGCTTATTGCAAATCACTACCTATAATTGTGAAAGATATTGCTCTGTATATCAGCTGCCACAGATTGTACTTAACCTGAAAAAAAACAGCTCTGTGTCATGATTTCTTTTGCAGAGTTACCATTCCAAACTATTCTCATAGAAAGAGTTTTATCTTAAGGTTTTGAGGTCATCATGAACTTTAGGGCAACTGACAGAGAACGTCTATTTGTTATTGGAGCACTTGATTAATAACAATATTTATTTTTCTTCCAAGTTTAAATTACTGGATCACGTTCTCAGATGCACAGATTATAAAAATAAAGTGCTTATAAATTTAGTTTTAGAAAATTTAAATCTCCTTTGCTTGCTAACTCCAGACTTCACTGTACATCTGTAATAATCACTGCATAATGATTTCTCCCTAAAATCTGTCTTCAAGTTATGCACCTATTTTAAAAATTCTTTTCATTATCCAATAATGTAAATGTTAGGCTAAATTTACTTTCTTCATAAATACTGAAACACCAGATGCTTTCTGTAACTAAACAAAAGCATAACACGTGAATAATTTATCACATGAGGAGCCTAATTTTTCATCGTTATGTTTAAGTTTTACAGAAGGATAATCATAACTTCAGATGTAGTATTCTCTCTGCCCAACACATCCTCCTCATCTCTTCCTGGGGGAGGGGGAAGAAATCCTGTTTTCTCTTCATAATGCAGCTTTATTTCTCCTCTGCCTTTGCGAAATTCTCCTTGACTGCCTAGGAAAGATGCATTAATTTCCCCTAAAGTTCTTATGGCTTTCTGCAACTATTTCAGCTCTTGTAACGTTATATTTTCATCACCTCGTCCCATATTGCTTTTCCCTTCCTGAACCCATAGTGTACAAGAAGGCAGACTGACTTAATGTTTTTGCCTTCAAATAAGCGTTTATTAAACATCTACTCTGTGGTAAGCACCATGGTACTACATAGGGGGAAAATCCAGCAGCAAGTTTCTATTTAAAGGTGCTTACCATCCAAGGAGAAGGCAGGGAACTGACTGTATGACAATGAGAACAGTGCCTTCATGCAGTCGTGCACAGGGTGGATGGAAAGATGTACGGTGCTCCTGCCAAGACAGGATTCAAGAAAGGGTCACTGAAAGAAGCGGAATCTAGATTGAGTTTTGACAAATAAAGAGGCATCCCCACCCCAGCATAGTTAGTAAGCAAGGCTGGGGTGGCATACTGGGACCAGTGTTTTAGAGACAAAATGTTGGGGGTGCTGCTCTGGTGATCATCAGCCACTCTCTGTTTTATCTTTACATCTTCATTTATGGTTTTCTTGACCTTGTTAAAAAGCTTTATAAGGGGTAAGAGTTTTGATTCATATCTGTTCAATACTTCAACATGATCTATGCTATCTCAGAGTGGAAGAAAAGCAGATGATAATTTTCTGGATATGGAGGCTTAGTGTACACTAGAGGGGAAGAGGTAGACTTTGAAGAAGTTCCTGTTTGATAAAAGAGGAAATAATGATAATCACTTTGGAGTAATGAATAAGGCAGATAGTAAGAAGTGAAGAGGATTTGCTGGAGATTCTAAGAAAGCACAACTGAAGTTATAGATAATGGATGCCTGGTGTTCCCCATCTGCACCAATATTCTCTACAAGTACTAAGTACATAGGAAAAGAAAAATAAAAGCTAGATAGGAGTGTCTGCATTCAAGGCTGGATCATGTACTCAGATATTCTACATGGATCAGAGTGGTTTATCTTTATTCTGTAAATACATGGCAAGAAAGCTGTGGGTAATAGCTTTCTAAAGTCATTGTCAATATGGGTGGAATAATGTAAATTGTAATTATAGAATTTATTATTGTAGGAACTTTTATTTTTGTGCTGTTTGCTTAAATTAAGATTTTTATTTTTAAGTAATGCATCTCTCCAAGTAAGTATACAAAAAACAGAGATGGCCTGATTCAGAAAAACATAAGGAATAAAAATGTTCACAGTTAATTTATCATTAGTAAAATGTTATTTGGAATCCCTAAAATTATATCTGGAAGGCTTATACAATAATAATTAGCAGAAATAGTGAATTTGAAATGACTAGTTTTCCAGATGGAATATGACTTCTTGGATCTTTAGAAAATGTTTTGGAAAAATAGTATAATTACAGATAGACACCACAACATTTCCCCAATTTTTAGGGAAATAGTCCTTACTGGATAATGACAGCTTGAGTATGCTCTTTTTTCAGAAGAAAATGAAAATTATTATGCCTTAGAGTTAACTGCCATAGTTTTTGCAATTGATATGGGAATAATTTAAACAGCATTTCAGTAATAGCCATACTATTACAGTTTTTAAAAATTATGGTTATTAGCATGCTTTGTCTTGATTTATTCCATGATGTCTTATAGTCACTGCAAGAATCACCATGTACCAAAGCAAGAGAAGGTCTTATTTTTCAAGCTAATGGCACAGCCCTAGTCCTGCAGAGCCTGGTACTGAAAGTCAATATAAGCTCCACAGGGAGTGTCTTCTTAGAGGCTCTGAGAGCCTCTAAAGCAACCAGAAACCCCTTAGGATTCTATAGCCATCATCACCTTAGGTGAAGGTGGAGTCAGGAATGCAACTCCCTAGGAAATTTTTTAGAGGTGATATTTCCAGTAGAACTAGTACCGATAGTCAAGTGTCTCAGCACACATTCTAAGGTGCTAGTGGGACATTGGTTGTTCTAAGAACCTGCTCAAATTGCCCTGATTTCAAACTATTTATCATAAATTGTGTCATTGTGGTATTTAATATCTTAATGTAATGTTTATATTTCTTTCATGAACTGAATTTTTAATCTCAACTATATTTTTTTATATACTATACCTGTAAAGTAGATTAGGCTTATAGCCACCCCTTAAAAACAGAGAAGAGATGAAGGGGAACAAAGACTTTGTGTAGCATTATATTTCCTCCCTTTTGCCTCTTAACTATTAATGTCCTCTAGGTAGTGATATACAGAATCTAGTTGTGTGGGCTCAAAGGTACTTTCATAAAGTTGTCATGTAGGTATGTGAATAGGAATTATGAAACAGTCTGGAAATTCTGCTCAACAGTATACTAACTACTAATATTAGTAAAGTGTTACTGTATTTACAGAGAGATATACTTGCGAGAAATCACTATTTTATGATATTGTAAACTTCTCAGCTTTAAGTAGAATATGTAAGAAAGAATTAGGGGATCCATTTTCCAGGAGATAAAGGGTAAATTGATTACATGCAAGTAGTTTAGGTTAAATTTGTTATAAGAGCAATTGTGAAGCACTTCCATGAAATAATGAGAGGAAAGGAGGCAGGTGGGGGTGGTAGCAGGAATCGGGTTCTTTAACACCTAATCACACTTTGCAGTACTATGAATAAAGCAAAAGTAGTCATAGGATAGAGATGACTATTTCAAAGCTTGAGTTGGGGACATGGGTGAGTACCTGTAGGCCCAGACAATTTGTAGGCTACAGGCAGAAGATTCATGAATTTGAAGTCAGCATAGACATAATATTGAGGACATAAAGTGCTATAAACTTCAGGTTTTTATTTAATACAAGAAATACAGGCCATTGTTGTTCACAGCTGAAACCCACACACCCTCAATGAACTGCCTGGGGACCTCAGACCTGGCAGACCACATTCTGCCACATTGTGGTTTGTGGATGAGATCACTTTCCATCAACTTCCTGGGGACCTTGGTCCAGAAGGCCAGCATTCCACCACCATGATGGTTCTCGTCTGAACTGTGCACTCCATGTACTGCCTGGGGATCTCAGACCAACTGGCTACCTCTTGCTGCCATTGTAGGGTGAGTCTGACACCCAGGAAAACTGTGGCCTTTAGAGACCTTTAGTGAGCTGACCAGGAAGGGTAACGCTTGGTGATCTGCCTCCAGAATCCAAAGTGACAAGGTGAAGGATCAAAATACAATCTCAGAACCTCACCCTAACCAGAAAAAGCCCAGGAGACATCAATATAGAATAACTTGGAGGTCACACACCTGAAATCTCTGAAATGATTGCAACTGAAGTAAAGAAACAATTGCATCATATCAGAAATAATCTCTCAGGTAAAAAATGAAATGACAACAATAATGAAAGAATTGCTCAGCACATCTAAAAAAGACATATATAAAAAACAGATAAGCATAGAAAAATGATGGAAATATTAAATGAACAACATAGGAAAGAACTAGAATGCATGAAACAAATTCAAAGAGATATCCAGAAAATCAAAACTTCCACCAAAACCTGGAAAAACTGCTTGAATGAAGCCAAAGATAGACTTTCAGATCTTGAAGGCAGCATTGCAGCTAATGATTGCAAAACAAAAGATCTCTTAAAATAAAAAGGCACCAGGAAATATCAATTCAACAGCTGCAAGATGATGCAAAGAAAAATATTGCTAGACTAATAGGTGTCAATGAAACAGCAGGAGTCAACATAAATGACATAAAAAGAATAAGTGCAAAAGTAATAGCAGAAAAATTCCCAAACATGGACAAGGACTGACATACAGTAAGTGAGGCATATAGAACTACAACTAGCCATAATCGAAATAAAGCTACACTCAGACATATAATAATCAATATCCCAGAAATTCAGCAAAATAACAGAATATTAAAAACTCAGAGAGAAAAGAAAGAGATCACCTATAAAGGAAAGACCACATGAATCACAGTAGATTTCTCAGCACAAACCAGCAAGTCAAGAAGAGCTTGGAGTGATGTATTTCAGGTCCTGAAAGACACTAACCTCCAACCCAGATTGATATACCCAGCAAAACTATCCTTCAAATTTAATGAAGAAATAAAATGTTTTCTCAACAAAGAACAACTAAAGAATTTCATGAGTGCCAAACCAACCATACAAAGAACACTAAAAGATATTCTAGAAAGATATAAAAATGTCCACAATTTCAAGAACAACAATAGAAAGGAAGTACCAAGCAGGGCAAACGACTAAACAGAGAATAAAATTAGGAAAACAGCAGGAAAATAACATGACAAAGATAAGCCAACACACTCCAATTAAAACCATCAATATAAACAGCCTCAATTCACCAACAAAAAGAAGCAGATTGACAGAGTAGATCAAGAAACAAAACCTAACAATATGCTGAATGCAAGAAACATTCAAAAGGAAATTCATAGATTGAAAGTCAAAGGATGGAAAACAATCCTGCATGTGACAGGAACCAAGAAAAAATCAGAGGTAGCTACTCTATTTGCAGACAGTGCAAACTTCAAGCCAAAAATGATCAAAAGAGATAAAGAAGGTCACTAAATATTGAAGGGGAAAACTTCCATAGGAAGAGATAGCAATCATAAATATATATGCACCAAATATGGGAGCACCCAACTATATAAGATGAATCTTAATAGACATGAAAAACCAAATACAAAATAACACTCTTGTAATGGGGGACTTTAACACCCCAGTAACACAAAGAGATAGGTAAACTGGACAAAAAATCAGCAAGGAAATAATAGAACTAAACAAAAATTGTGAACAAACAGTAGATGTTTACAGAGTGTTTCACCTCACAACATCAAAATACACATTCTTCTCAGCTGCACATGGGACATTCTCTAAAATAAACCGCATACTAACCCATAGAACATGTTTAACCAAATGCAAAGGAATTGAAATTATCCCATGCATATTTATCTGACCATAGTGCAATGAGATTGGACATTAATGACAAAAGAACCACAAAAACTCCATAAACACATGGAAATTAAATAATAGCCTCCTGAATAACTAGTGGGTCATAGATAAATTAAAGAAGAAATTAAACAATACCACAAACAAACAAAAATGTAAATACAACTTACAAGAGTCTGCAGTAAGTTGATACACTGAAAGCAGTCCTCAGAGGGAAGTTTATAGCAGTGAACTCACACATCAGGAAAACAGAATGAGAATGAGTAAGTAGCCTAATATTGTACCTAAAACTTTTAGAAAAACAAGAACAAGTGAAGCTGAAAAGAGGGAGGATATTATGAAGAACACGGCAGAAATTAATGCAATTGAGATGAAGAAAACACTGCAAAGAATTAATGAATCAAAGAGTTGGTTCTTTGAAAGAATAAATATTGACAAACCCCTAGCCAACCTTATCAAAAAAAAGAAAAAAAAAACTCAAATTCATGCAATAAGGAATGAAAAGGGTGAAATTTCTACAGATCCTATAGAAATCCAGAAGACCATCAACACCTACTTTGAAAATCTTTACTCCCATAGGATGGAAAAAACAGAAGAAATGGACATATTCCTAAATATATGAATTACCAAAGTTGAATCAAGAAGATGTAAAAATTTTGAATAACCCAATATCAATTAATAAAATTGAAAATGTGATTAAAAACCTACCAACAAAGAAAAATCCAGGTCCTGATGGATTCACAGCTGAATTCTACAAGAAATTCAGAGAAGATTTAATGGCAACATTCTTCAAACTCTTCAATGAAATTGAAAAGGGAGCAATTCTCCTTCACTCATTTCTGATTATATTGATACCAAAATGAAACATCCAACCAAAAAAGAGAACTACAGGACAATCTCTCTAATGAACATAGATGCAAAGATACTCAATAAAATACTAGCAAACAGAATACAGCAAATTATCAAGAAGATTATACAACATGACCAAAGGGGATTCATCCCAGGCATGCAGGGATGGCTCAATATATGCAAATCAATAAATGTAATACACCATATCAACAGAGTAAAAGACAGAAACCATATGATCCTCTCAATAGATGCAGAAAAAGCTTTTGAAAAGTTCAACAATCATTCATGATAAAAAAAAAACCCTATAGAAAATAGGAATCAATGGTCTTTACCTCAATCTGTTCAAAGCCATCTATGACAAACAGCCAATGTCACAGTATATGGACAAAAACTGAAAACTGTCACTTTAAAATCAGAATAAGACAAGGATGTCCACAATCACCACTCCTATTCAACATAGTTCTGGAAACATTAGCCAGAGCAGTTAGACATGAGAGAGACATAAAAGGAATTAGGATAGGAAAGGAAGAAGCGAAATTATCATTATTCACAGATGACACAATACTCTACACGGAAGACCCCAAAAATTCCAAAAAAGACTCCTAGAATTAATCCATAAATTCAGCAGCATAGCTGGATCAAATTCAGCAGCATAGCTGGTCAACACTCAAAAATCAATAGCATTCCTACATACAAACAACAAACACACCTATATTCAATATATACATGTTTGTATATATATATATATATATATATATATATATATATATATATATGTTTGTATATTCCTATATACAAACAAACAAAATTCACATACTTGGGAATCAATCTAAGAAAAGTAGAAAAAGATCTATACAGTGAAAACTATAGTACTCTGAAAAAAAAGAGATCAAAGAGGATTTCAGAAAATGGAAAGATATTCCTTGCTCATGGGTAGGAAGAACCAACATTATGAAAATGGCCATACTCCCCAAACTGTTGTAAATCCTAATTAAAATGCCATTAGTCAACCTCACAGATCTAGAGAAAATATTCCTAAAATTAATCTGGAACCAGAAGAGACACAGAATAGCAAAAGCAATCCTAGACAGCAAAGGAAAGGCAAGAGACATCACAATCCCTGACTTGTAATTATACTACAAAAGTACTGTGATAAAAATCTACATGGTATTGGCAAAAAACAGATGTGAGGATCAAAGGAACAGATTGGAAGGTACAGCCACAAACACACTCAGCCACTTGTCTTTGACAAAGGTACCAAAAACCTCACTGGAAGAAAGATACCCTCTTTAATAAATGGTGCTTGGTGCTGGAAGAACTGGCTCACCACATGCTGAAGACTGAAACTAGACCCATGTTGATCACCATTTGCCAAACTCAAGTCAAAATGGATCAAAGATCTAAATATTAAAACACAAACACTAAAACACTGAACAAGAAAGTAGATTAAAATCTTGAAAACATAGGGGTAGGCAGAGAGTTCATGAACAAAAATCAAACTGCACAGGAAAAACTTCAAAGATTCAACAACTGGGATCTCAGTGAAAAGATTTTGCACATCTAAAGAAATCATCAGCAGAGTAAAAAGAAAACCCAAAAATTGGAAAAGTGTTAGCCAACTGTCCCTCAGACAAATGACTTCTATCTAGAATATATAGAAAGAATTTTAAAAAATCAGACCCCCAAAATTTAAAGACCCAATACAAAAATGGGCATTTGAGATGAATACACACTTCTGAAATAAAGAATTACAAATGGCAAATAGATACATGAAAAAATGTTCAACATCATTAGTCATTTGAGAAATTCAAATTGAAACAACCCTGAGATTCCATCTCACCTGAGGAAAAATGGCTATCATCAAGAAATCAACCAATAATAAATGCTGGAGGGTCTGTGGGGAAAAAAGAACCCTTCTCCACTGTTGGGAATGTAGATTGGTGCAACCACTGTGGAGATAAGGCTGTATATTCCTCAGTAAACTAAGATTAGAGGTCCATTTAACTTAGCTATTTCCCTTTCAGGTATTCTTCCAGAAGAACTAAAAACATCATACCACAGTGACATACGTTTATGTGCACCCATGTTTATAGCCATGCAATTTGTAATAGCTACATAGTGGAAGCAAACCAAATGCCCATCAACTGAGGAATGGATAAAAAGATATGGTATTTTTATATAATGGAATATTACTCAGCTATAAGGGAAGATAAACTCAATGTTTTTATAGATAAATGGATGCGTCTAGAGACCATACTCCTAAATGAAATAAATAAGACTCACATGTGTGAACATCATGTTGTCTCCCTAGTACAAGCACCTGAAAGAGTAAATGAAATCTAAAAGGTACAGTAGATAGTGTTAAAGGAAAAGAAACTGCTCAAAAACAAAGAAAGACTGGTATAAGGGAAAGGAGAAAATAAAGAAGGAAGGGATATCTATACACACACCCCCCTACAAAATGGCTGGGAGGATAATAGTACTACTAATTTCTATTGCTTTCTTGAAAGAAATAGTTGATATTTAATTGATTGATCATTCTTACATGTCTATATTTGTTTATCTGAGTAACCAATATGAAGGTAACAGTATGTAACACAGAAACTACTGTTAATTTCTTATCGTTTTGCCTGAAATTCTGTATTGTTTTTATTGTTTTTATGTTGTTTTATTTATGCCTGTGTGTTTGTCAATATGTTTTGGTTCTTTTATCTATAAAAATATAATTCAAAAAAATATAGGCTAACAGAAATTCTAAAGAAGAACAAAAAGAATTGCTAGAGATAAAAAATAATATAACATAAATAAAGAGTGCCCTTGATAACATTCTTTAGTGGTCTGGACACGGCTGCCAAAGAGCCTCTCATCTTGATGAGATTTTAGCAGAAAATTTCAAAACTGAAAAGCAATCCTGGGCAACTTAGCAAGATATCATCTCAAAATAAAAGCTAACAAAGGAGTGGGGGAATATAACTCAGTATGAAGGTCCTGAGTTCAGTTCAATCCCTGATAACACAAATAAAATTGAATCAATAACCAGTAAGCTTCTAAAACAGAAAACACCACACACAGAGGGCTCACTGGTGAATTCCACCAAGCCTTTCAGCAAAAATTTATATCAAGTTTCTACAATCTGTTCCAAATGACAGAGAAGAAATACTTTTTAATTCATTTTATAGGGCCAATAGTGCATTACTAGCAAAACCAGATCAGGATGTAAAAATAAGTAATGTATATCTCTCATGAGCATAAATACAACAAAAACCCTTAATGAAATAATCCTAGGTTAATTTCAAAATCATATGAAATGAATTAAAAACTGGGACTAAATAATTTGGATAATAATATTTCCAACTTATAAAAGGCTATTTTAATATTCAAAAACCATTTACTGTAATCCTTTGCTCCCCAAGCTAAAGAAGCAAAATACATTATCATGTCAATGGATGCAGAAAAAGTATTAGACAAAAGCCAACATTTATTCATGGTAAAATCTCTCAGAAAACTAGGAATGCAAAGAACTTCCTCAGTTTGACAAAGAACATCTACCAAAAATCTAGAACTAACATCATACTTAATGGTGAGGAAAGTTAAAGCTTTCTGCTAAAATCAAGAATAAGATAAGAATGTCTCCTTTCACAACTCCTTTTAAACATCATACTAGAAGTTTTAAATGATGCAATAAAGTAAGAAAGGGAGAAAAATATAGTTTGAAAGTGAAAAATAAAACTTTCTGTGTGAAAATATGATGTACAAAATCCAATAGAATTGACAAAAATAAGTCCTGGAATTAAAATGAGATTACAGCAAGATCACAGGATACAAAGTAAATATAAAAAAGTTAATTATTTTTATAGGCCAGCAGGGAGCAAGGGGAATTTGAAATTCAAAACACAATATTATTTAAATTAACTTTCCAAAGTAAAATAATTAAGTTTAAATTTAACATGTTCAAGACCTACCTGAAAAAAACTACAAAATTCTGCTGAAACACAACAAAGAACTAAATAAATAGAAATAGAGGCATTCTATTTTCATGGGTAGGAATGTTTTATATTCATGGATAGGACTCAATGTTGTCAAGATATATATTCTTCCACTTCATCTTTACATTCAGTGATAATTCTGAGTAAAATCCAAGAAAATTATTTTGTGTGTATTGTTAGATTTCTCCTCATGTATATGGAAATCAAAATAGACTATAGGAGTCAGTATTCAAGGAAGTTGGAAACCTGAAATTACGCTACTTTGTGACAGACTAAAAAGTTACATCCATCACAAGAGTGTGCTGTTGGAGAAGAGTAAGTGTGTGCTATTGGTAAGATCAAGGGAACAGAAGAAATAGATTCACATAAATGTCTACTTTTTAACAGAAGGGGAAAAGCAATACAATAGCAAAGGATAGTACTTTCACAAAATGGTATTAGGACAACTAGATATCCATGTCAAGAAGAACAACAACAACAGTAATGAGACTTCCCCAGATTTATTCAACAAAAATCTTAGACCTAAACATAAAATAAAACAAAACAAAAAACTGCTAAAATTTAACATAGGAGACAACTTTGTTGGCTATGTTACCATAGGCACAAACTACAAAAGAAAAATTAAAAATTTATTAACCAGGTTTTATTAAATTAAAAACTTCTCATTTGCAAAAGGCAATTTATCACTGTCAAGAGTATGAGAAGTCAAGACATATCTCAAATTATACAAAGAACTCTTAAAATTTCATAGAAGGAAATTGAATACCCTAGTTAATACCTGAGCAAAAGACATGAACAGACATTTCATTGAAGAAGATATACTAATGGCAAATAAGTTTATGAAAAGATGCTCACTTTATGTCATTAAGTAATTATTACAAACTATGAAATACTACTATACACCTATTAGAATGATCAAAATCCAACACATTGACATCATCAAATACCAGCAGAGATTCAGAACAAAGAGAACTTTCTTTTATTGCTGGTAGAAATAAGAATGACATAGCTCTTTGGAAGACAAGTGGACAAAACTAAATATATTACTATTACATAATCCAGAAATTGTCATATATGGTGTTTATCCAAGTGAATGGAAAGCTTATGTGCACATAAAAAACCAGCATCTGAACAGTTGCAGAAGCATTATCCTCAATTGCCAAACTTTTGAAGTAACTAATATATCCTTCAGTAGGTGAACTGATAATCTGTTACCATCAGAAAATGGAATATTCCACATGTAAGAAACTTAAATAAATATTGCTAAGTGAAAGAAGCCAATATGAAAGTATATGTACCTCATGATTCCAAGTACTGTACATGGCATGGAAAGAGTAAAAGTATCAATGTGTGCTAGGTGTGGAGGGGCAGTTGTCTGGGGGACTTTTGAAGATATGTAAACATGTTCCATGAAACTTTTATCAAAACCTCTAAAAGGTACAATACCAAGAAAATGCAATTGCAACCATGGGCTTTGGGTAATAATGTTCCATCAGTAATTGTGTAGATGCTCATTAATTATAACAAATATACCATTCTGGTGCAGAATATTGATTCCAGGAGAGGCCATGTGTAAGTGTGGGCAGGAGAACACAGAAAATCTCTGTACATCCCACTCAGTTTTCCTGTGGATTTTAAAGTGTTCTAAGTAATCAAATCCATTTTTTTTAAAAAAGAGTGATATATTTGAATAGCTATTTCTGCATAGAAGACACACAAATAATAAGCAAATGAAAAGATGCCCAATGTCCAGAGGGAGAGTCCACTTGACACTTACTAGGATGCTTGCAATAAAGAAATAAGGGAAAATACCAAGTGTTGGTATGAATCTAAAGAAAATGGAATCTTCATACATTGTTGATAGAAATAGCACAGCCACTCTGGAAAAAATAATTTAGTATGTTTTAAGTGATACTCCCAGCGACCCAGATCCTCCAACAAGAACCCAGCTCCCAATTGCAAATTCAGCTATGAACTCATTAACAGATTAATCCATTGATGAGCTTAGGATTCCCATGATCTAAACACTTTCCAAAGCCCCATCTCTGTGCACATGAACCAATGAGGGACATTTTTGATTAACATCACACATAATTTAAAAATTTTAAAAAGAAAAGTGCTGGTTATGTCCATTCAGAAATAAGGGAAAGGTACTTCTCTCCCTTTTCTGAAAAGTTTTATGTGATCTTATTTGATGGGATGAAAAACCTCAGCAGGAAAGGATATAAAAAAAGTTTTCTAAGAATTAGAAAAACAAAAACCTTAAAAGATATTTCCACTAATAATTAGCAAATGAGGAAGTTTCTAGAAAAAATTAACACCTTGGGGTAAGTTTTAATCAAAATTGACTTTTCCTTTTACATCCAAGACTAAAGCTATGATTGAATTATATTGTTTTACTTTTTCTTAATATGGTTCTGTGTATCAATGACAGTTTACAATCTGTATTATTCAAGAAGCTTTTTAAAAAAAGATCATTCCACTAAAAACGTTATGACATTTTCAAAATTATTATTCATTGTTTACCTCATCTATCTGAGAAGTAATATAATTTTGTATAAAATCACTTAACCTAAGGCAATATTTTTCACATTGCCACAGGTAGTTTTAAGAATAGCTTTGCATAATTTGAGATATTATTATTACGTTTTCTCTTTATTTCCTGTCTTTTTCCCATAAATACGCAGCCATCTGTCCATGTCCTCAACAAGCTTTATGACAGAGTGAAATAACTGGCAAATCTCTATGGTTTTTGTTTTGCAAAAGCTTAAGCTTTTAGGAGAACTTAGAGCATTTAAAGAGAATAAATAAAGGAAGAAAGGATTTGCAGGCATAGACAGAATGTCTTAAAAAGTCAAAACAAACGTAAGGAGATTAAAAAGATTTCCTCAGTTCAATAGGTAGAGGCAAGAGATGGTTCTGAATCTGAAGAAAAAAGGGAGAGTGCATCTTCCTTCAGAAGCAGTGTTTTGGTGACAAGAATCTTTGCAAGAGCTTATGATTCCCAATGAACATCCTCTGTGTGCCTAAGAAGAGAGATGGCTGCAGGCAATGGCAGTTTCCAGGGCTCCAGCTATACTGAGGGTAAAGAGCTGGGTTATGTCCCTAGGATCACTCCTTAGTAAAGTGCATCAAACTCCAGACTTGTCTTTAAAAGAAGAGATGCTTGGTTATCTACTAGTTCATTACATTGGTAGCTTGGGTCAGATATTAATTTAAATTAGGGAAAATAAAAAAGCGACTTACACAGATAACTTGGTGGACTGTGATTTATGGACAACACAAAAGCAAGCTCATGCATGTCCTACTTAATTAGAGAGCTGAGTAATTGCTCCGGTGGAGAACCTAACAAATTAAACTCCTGCAGTGTGCACAATACTATGCTCAATAGAAATACGTAGTGTGTGGCTGGAATAATCAAACACTTTCTTTCTGGTTTCAGGGTGGCCATTGGGCTTCATGATAATCATGCCACAATTACACTTAATTTCAGAATAACTGAAGGTCTATAACAATAAAGCAGTTTTCTTTTTTTTGCATTACAATTCTTTTTAAATTTTAAATTCATACAACAGATATTTATGGAGTACTTCTGTGTCAGAAGCATTTTTCTAGATTTGAGGAAATTTAGCAAATTAAATAGTCACATATCTCATCTGAGTGGAAACAGAGACAGATAATAAACAATAAATTGTAAAAATAAAAGTGGTAGATTAGAATGTGTCAAGTGCTGTGTAATTTAAGGGTGAGTGTTTGAGTAGATTGTGATTTTAAACAGGATGCAAGGGGGGACTCTGTAAGTAGGAGATGAAAGAGATAGCCAGGCATGAATGTAGAGCAGAACACCCATGGCAGAGGAATCATGGGAACAACAGCTTTAATTGTTGTATGCCAAGAATATTGGTGGAATTGTGTAGGTGTTCAGAGAAGGATGAGGTTAAGGATAGTAGAGTTATCAGAACACTACCCACTCCAAATGGCCATGTTCTAATCCCTAGAACCCATGACTCTATGATGTTACTTTCAAGGGAATTAAGACTACAGATGGAATTAAGTTTGCCAAACTTAAAATGCGGAGAGTGCAGAGCATTGTGCAGGTGAGCCAAGGTAATCACAAAGATTCTTAAAAGCAAATGAGGGAAGCAAAAGATAAGATTGGTGTGATGTGAGGTTGAGTTGTACATTGCAGAAGGAAGCCAGGAACCAAGAAATAAAGCAACCTCTGGAAGCTAGAGATAGCAAGGAATATTCCTGATTTTTGGTCAGTGAGTCCCATATTTGTCTTCCACCATAGCTACACACAGGAGGAGTAAATTTGTGTTGTTCTAAGCCACTAAGGTTATGGAAGTTTGTTGCAAAAGCAAATAGAAAATTAAAACAGGTACTGAGAAATAATATGAAGGAAGTAAAGAGGATGAAGTCTTTAAAGGGTTTGAATGGCACTGTAAGAACTGGGCTTCTACTTTGAGTGAAGAGGTAGAATCTTGGCAGGAGTTGAAGAGAAGAGTAATGTGATACAACAGGTTTCAAAAAGGTTCTTATGGCTGCTGAGTGGAGATCAGATGTAGGATGGTAGACTTAGGGGCAGAGAAATCTGTTGCAACAATTGCAATAATCCAGAAAAAAGAGGAAGGTGGTCATGCCAGTAGTGTAATATTGGAGGAAAGAAAAAGCAATTGGATTTGATCTTTTTTGGAAGATGGAGTTCATGGGTTTCTGAACCAATTGGTTATAGGTTTGAGGAGAAAGAGAAAAAATCAATGTTCATTCTTAGGTGTTTGGTCTGAGCAATTAGAAGGAGGTGCTATTTCCAGACATAGGGAAAGTTTCAAGTGAACAAGTTGTAGAGGAACATTTAGGATATGAATTTTGGAGACATTCAGTTTGAGATAGTTATTAGATATTTTGGCAACACTGATGAATAGGCAGTTGGATATATTTGTATTAGAGTTCCAAGGAAAGGGAAATGCTGGATGTATCAGTTACTTTTCTGTCACTGGGAAAAAATATCCAATACCTACAAGCTAAAGAAGGAGAGGCTTATTTTGGCTCATAATTTCCAAGGGTACAGCCCAAGGTTCCATGACCTCATGGCTCCAAATGGTAGAAGGAAATCTGCTAAGTCCATGGCATCCAGAAAGTGGAAGAGAAAGAAAGAGAGAGAGAGAGAGACAGTGGGGGGAAAGAGAGAGAGAGACGGGGGGAGAAAGAGAGAAGAAGACGAAAGAGGAGGAGGAGCAGAAGGAGGGATGAGAAGAAGAGGAGGAGGAGGGAGTAGAGGAAGAAGAGGTGGAAGAGAAGGGAGTGGAAGGGAAGAGAATGGAGGGGAGGGAAAGAGAAAAGATAAAAGGGAAGGGAAGGAAAAAGAAGGAAAGGGAAGGGAAGGGAACGAAAGGAAAGGAAAGGGCAGGGTAGAGAAGGAGAGGGAAAGAGAGGAGACAAGAAGGGAAGGGAAGGGAATGGAAGGGAAAGGAAGGGAATGGAAGGAAAGGAAAG
>NW_004955488.1:6608236-6713934 GCF_000276665.1 Chinchilla lanigera | reverse complement strand
AGAAGAGAAGAGAAGAGAAGAGAAGAGAAGAGAAGAGAAGAGAAGAGAAGAGAAGAGAAGAGAAAAGAAGGGAAGAAGGGAAGGGAAGGGAAGGGAAGGGAAGGGAAGGGAAGGGAAGCGAAGGGAAGGGAAGGGAAGGGAAGAGAAGGGAAGAGAAGAGAAAGGAAGAGAAGAGAAGCTTCAGATGAGCATATATTCTTTCAGGTCATACCCCTAGTGACTCAACTAAGCTCTACCTCCTAACAGTGCATTCAGCTATGGATTCATCTAGTAACGAGAAAATCTCACCTCTGAGCACGTGAAACTTTGGGGAATGTCCTAGATATAAATAATAACAATGGATATATAAATGCTGGAGTTACAGGATCACAGAAATCCTATTAGATCACTAAAGGATTAGAGAGGCTAGTAGAGAAAAGAACAAAGGATTGGACCTTTGATATTATGTCTATTCTTCGGTCAAGGAATTCACAGCATTACACAACATTCCATGTAAGAAATTGCAATGAGTAATTCAGTTTTTCTTATGCTCAAAAAAGCTTGCTCAAATTTATGTCAAAATCAGCTTGCCAGATAAGTGAGGTGAAATGACAAAAGAAAACTCACCTGCACCATGTCAATAAGTCAGATTTTCCAGATATAAGGTGCAAAGAACTGGACTTTCAGACACTAATAAAAATGGGGCAGGGGTCAAGCTTTTTGATGTAAGAATATCAGTGCGAACCATTACTACCAATGCTATTTTTCACGGCCGCTCTCCCTTTTTCTTTACTCTTCCCTGTATACCTGGACTCTCAGCCATGAATTGTTTTACAGATTTTTTTTTCTGATGCTTCACGTTGTAGTTAGTTTATTTCATTAATGTACATGCACGGAGAGTTTGCCTGGAGAAGAACTGACAGGGATGGCCATATTTTCCATTTTTTAACAAATTATTTCAGAATGGTATTTTAATCATGAAATTTGACTCTTTGATGGGGACTTCAAAGCAACTCCAGATCTTATTTACTTTCTTTCTAAAGACAGGGGAAGTTTTCTGGTTCTGAATTATTATTTTAGTTGCTGACATACCAAAGATGGATGGAAAGTATTATTTTTTTCTGATTTTTTCCTCTTATAACCTTTGCGTAGTTTAGTAATTTTACCCAGGAAAGGACAGCTAAAATATTGAAAATATAATGAATTCTTTTTTTCTTATACTAGTTACATTTATAATCATTATATGGATAAAACTTTTATAAGACAAATTATAATTCACAGATGTAAAGAATTAAAGATTTTCAGTTAAAATATTCTCCAAAACAAAGCCATAGTTTATGGTGGAAACATAAACTCTGGAATCTCATATTATTTTAATTGTACCTAAGAAGTCTTTAATGTTTTAGAAACATGAGAATCAGGAAATTTCTCCCCTTTACCCAGTTACTTTGATGGGAATGTGAAGTACGTTATATGCAAACGTGGTAGTGATACTGGTTATAAAACCATCTTTTGGGGGCTGGGGACTTAGCTCAGCGGCAAAGCGCCTGCCTGGCAAGCGCAAGGTCTTGAGTTCGGTTCCTGGTACCGGAAAAAAAAACAAAAACCAAAAAAAAAAAAAACAAAAACAAAAAACCATCTTTTATTTTATAAAAGCACAAAGGTACCTTAATAAGAGACTCGTCAACTGTTTTCACTCCAAAACAGTGCTTTAGGGTCATTAAGAAGGAAAATTATTAATGGCTATATCTGGCAGTTGTACAACAAAACCTTATTCAGAAACACTTAAATTTGAATTTCATGTAATTCCTAAGTATCACAAAATGTTATTCTTCTTTTAATTTTTCCCCCAACAATTTAAACACACAAAAACCATTCTAAGCTTGCCAGCTGTACAAAAATGGTGGTGGACGGGCTTTGGTCTGCAGGCCAGATTTTGCTTAACCTTTACTCAAATACTGAATCTCAAATAGGACAAATGTTCTTATTTCACAAATCCTTTACCACTTTCTTCTCTAACCACAGATGGAATTCTTGCTAACTCAACACAAATCTGTTGTCATGAGCACTGTCCCTCTTTGAAGAGCAATCATGGAATATAGGCAGACTTAGAAGAATAATGAAAAGAAAGTTTTTAGTCTATAGCTTTTAGACTTTAAGTTAATTTTTGCCTATGCTACACAGTTACTTTTAAAAAATTTTATCCAATTTTAAATTAGCTTGATCAAATATTTTAGTCTAAGATTCCTATTATATTCTAATTTCAGATTTTACCACTTAATGTGTTAGCTACTCTCCTAATTCTGCTGTACCAGGATGTACTAAGCATTGTGTTTACCTTCAATTAAGTTGTTAATGAAATATTAAAAAGAGCAGAGTGAAACATAACTACCTGAATCTTCTATGTGAGACTGAGTCAACTCTACAACTTATTGCCTTGTGTTTACAATGTGTTCATAGGAAACTTTACTTAATGCCCTAAATACATTATATTTTAGATGTTTTTAAAAGGATATAAAGTTTATTTGGCTTATATTTGTTCTTAGAAAATTCGTGATATTTCTATTAAAATAGTTCATTAGTTTTCACTAGATATATATCTGACAAACAATTCTAGAATTTCCCTGAGAATTTATGTTAAACAAATATTATTTCTAGACAGAATCTATTGTCTTTCTGAATTTTGAACAATCAAGTTTCTTCGGCTTTTATATTCTTCCACCTCTTCTTTGACCCACAGTCGTATAAATGACTCGCAAGGCATGTTTTTGTTCTTAATGTAAGTCAGCTGATGCAATCACTCATTATTCATGTTCGGCCTACAAATCTTAGTATTTCTTTTTGGTTCTAGTCAAACAACCTCTTACTTTTCCAGTCTCTGGAAAACCACAACCTCCAATCTCCAGGCTGATTTCAAAATTAAAATGTCAGCATTTTATTTTTTATTTCTTTGTTTGTTTTTGTACCAGGAATTGAACTGAGGACCTTGTGTTTGCCAAGCAGGTGCTGTGCTGCTGAGCTATATTCCTGGCAATGTCCTCATTTTAAAAGTTGTAAACATTTCCTTTTTGTCCTCCACATGCCATATCAAAAGTAATTTAGAATCTATAAAGAAAATTTCTCATTGTAATAGAATTGCAATAAAATTTTATTAAAACCTAGACTTTGTTGTTGGTAACGTAGGACAGATAGATCTCTGTTTTATCTATATGTTCTCTGGGATAATGTCTGTAAGTCCCACAATGTGAAACACCTTCATGGTAAATTTTTAATTCAAAATATTGGTATGCAGTACCTCTGTAAACATCAGCCTCTCTGTTCTGCAACTATGAGCATCTGAAGTTAATGACTTGGCTCCTGAAAGACTATGATTCAGGGAAGTGACCAAAATGAAAACAAAAATCTTTAGACATTCAGACTAACCTCAATCAGCAGAGTCTCAAAGATTCACATTAAAGACCAAGACATGGGGTTTTTAATCCATCCTTTAAAACAAGATCACACTTTTTTTCTCAATTTATTCTGGGTATTGTACATGAGTAAACTCTAGATTATATCACAGAGGAGCAGCCTTCAAACATTTATCAGTGGTATCAGTCCTGGAAATTATCGATATTGTCCTTCTTAGGTCATTTGCACTAATAATCTTTATTTCCAACATTTCAGCTGTTATTTTTCAAAAGCACATCAGGTTAATACATCTAAACTACCACATTATTTCTCAAAACACATTCCAATAATATGATGGCTTCTTTTAGTCAGACAGACCTTCACTTGCTGTCTTCTGACTATTCAAAATATAGCTGAGTAGTTAAATTTCAGTCATGTACCAACGTGTAGACTAGATTCTGATCATCTTTCTTACATAGGAACCTCTCTTATTTTTCTGCTTTTTCTGCTGCTCTTTCCTTATTGAGATCTGCAAGTGCATAGTATGTCTAGTTAAACATTTGTAGGTTACCGTTATCTGTAAGAATGGAGATGTCCAGCTGTAGTCATTGTCCTATCTGCAGGAATAGAATGGAGCCTCGCATGAGGTGGGCTCTAAATATAAAAGTTCAGTGAACAACTGACTGACTCAAAGACCTGCAACAGAAAGTTAAATTGGGCCTTTGGTGCTGGGAAAGAATGTTCATAGAAAATAATATGTTTTAGGTGTTCTGGCTCAAACTGTCCTAAGAGAGATGAAATATAGTAATGAATTTCTAAATTTCTGGACAGCTCAGTTCTTCACCAAGCAAGCACAGGCACTTGTGTCCTTTGCATCTTAACCAATCTGGGTCCTTTCAGGAAAATGTATACTGCAATAACAGTTCCTTCCACAGCATCCTCACACAATAAAGCCCAAACATCCTCAGGTGTGTGAACGCTGGCTGAGATGAGGTGGTCTATCAATAATAAGTTGTTCCTTATGAGTTAGCTGAGGATATGCTGAACCCAAAGTTCTGTACTTGAAGAAGAATGAAGAATTCTCTTTACATTACACAGAGAGCAAATATTGAGAAGACATTACTCCTACTCAGGTAAATTTCATAATCACTTAAATTTTTTTTAATTTTCTCTTTTCTTTTCTGAGCTCAAGTCACAAAGCAAGTCAGATAAACTGAATTTCAAACAGTGTTTGAGGAGAAATGGTACACATAAACTCTTACCATTAACAGTACATGGAAGGAAAATATAAGCATAAAAGAAGATAAGAAAATAACTGGAATATTAACAATTCTTAAAGGCTGAATATGGGCTAGCACGACACTTTGTAATCTTCAGTGTGTCTGACAAAGGGGATTTCTAACCTACTTGCTGTCTATTTTATATAGACTTACAGTTGTACTAATAAGTGAGAATGGACCCAGGAGAGAAAAACATGAGAAACATCACACTATTGTTCTGACATGTAGGGCTTGGCAGTAGTTGGCAGGGGGCAGCAGTGTTAACTGGAGACATGGATCTGTCAGGCTTGAACACAAGACTTGGTAGCATCTCTGACCATTCATTGGCACAAGCCAGAAGATGTCTTCCCCTTGAATAGGTAGGAAGTTGGCCCACTCTTGGTCCCTGTTGGAGACTGGACAGGGCTAGAAAAAAGTTAGAAGCATTACCTTTTCCACTGTGCATTGACATAAGACAAAAGCCATACACCACTGGGGAAAGGGTGGGTCGTTGGCTTATACTAAAGACTCCCCAAGTGATATAAGACAGAGTTGGATGCCATCGGAAGTAAGTAGAAAACTAAGTGCTGCACCGAGCAAGACAGTGGGGATGACCCAGGTACAGGGCCTGAACAACAAGGATGCCCTATCCATGAAGTTCAAGTGCAATGGAGACACTGAAGGAAGAGAATTGAGAACTCCACTCTCTGCTCACACCAAGTCTTGTCTTGAATAAGACGTTAGTAATTTCTGCAGAGAGGTAGAGAGGGCTTGGAGCGGGACCTGACTCATTAGCAAAAGTATGCTAGCCCTGCTGACACCTGAAGGTAGGGAGAGATACTGAGAAACATACCCTGGTAGCTCAGGATCCATTCAGAGCTCAAGATATCAGCAATTTATCACTGGGAGACTTTGAAGACTATGATACACTAAAGGTAACTGTGACAATAAGAAAATTCATCCTGACTGAAATAGATTGACTCAACTACCTATGCCAGAGTTTAAAGAGGCATACCCTTTTGGAACTCACAGACAATTCTCTTGGGTTTTAATATTGTATCATACACACTATGGATCTTTCAATCAAATATAATAAAGCACAAATTATAAGAAGAAAGGAGTCATTCTGAAAATATCATGCAGCCAATAGAATCAGACCCAGAGACAGGCCTGATGTTGGAAATATTTTAAATGGAATTCATACTAAGCACTAAAGAGTTCACTAGAAATCAGATGTGGTGACTCAGGTTAGTAATTCTAGCAGTCAGGACCCTGAGGCAGGAGGATTGGCTAAGACTGGGTTACACAGTAAATTCAAGGCAAGCCAGAACCACAAAGAAAGATCCTGTTTCAAAAGTCAAGAAAAAGAAAGAGAGAGAGAGAGAGAGAGATGAACCTATAAGAAAAGGTGAAAAATAAGATGAACATTGAGAAGATTTAGCAGAGAAATAGAAGAATCAAATGAAACTCTTAGGAAAAAAACAGAACAGAAATAAGAAAGTATTTGACGAGTTTATTGACAGCCTGGAGGGAAAAAAGGAAACAACTACTGAGCTTGAAGATCATGAAATGTTTCCAAGTAGAATAAAAATAGAAAATAAAGCTGGACAAAAATATTAAATCCTTTTGGAGCTGTAAGACAATATCAAACAAAATAACATACATATAAACAGAGCCCTAGAAGAAAAGAGAATGCGAATTGGCAGAGGAAATATCTGAAGAAATAATAGATGAGAATTTCCTGTGATTTATAAAGGACAACAAATTACAAATCCAAAGTATCATAGACTCCTAAACAGAGAAAAACAGAAATAAAAACTCCAGTAGGTACAGTATAGTCAAACTTCTGAAAACCTAAGACAAAACAAAAACACCAAAGACAGCCAGAAAAAAATTTAAATTGTGTATGATGGGAAAGACAATGATAGAGGACCTATTTCTAGTGGTTATGCAGGAAACAATGTGATCCATTACTAAATTTCTGATAGAAAAAGAATACAGCAAACTACAATCCCAGGTCCAGAAAAAACAAATTTCAAGAATGAAAAATGAAATAAAGATCTAGAGAAGCAACCTGTGAATTTATTGCCAGAAGACTTAGACTACAAAAAATGTTTTCAGAAAGAAGAAAAATGATTATAAATGGAAGTTTGGATTTATTCCAAGAAATAAATAAGCTGTAAAACATAAATTGAAGATAAATTTTAAATGCATTTTGAGTTATCTTAAACCACTTCATAAAAGGTAATTAAGTTTCTCAAACAAAATATTAACAAGGTATTGTGGAGTTTACAGAAATTTTACAGGTAAAATATATGATAAACATTGCATAGTGAGATGTAAGTATACTCTTATAAGGTTTTCATGCTATATGTCAACTGATACAGTATTATTTATAGGTGGATCATAATAAGTGCAATAAAAGTTTATTAAACCCTGAACCAACCAGTAAAAAAGTGAATATAACTAATGAGCCTATAGTGAGATAAAAGGAAATTATGAACATAATTCAAAAGAAGGCAGCAAAGGGAAAAAAAAGAACACAAAGGACAGCTAGATCTAATAGAAAAATGATCATAACAATAGCTTTAATCAAATCATATAAAGTTTACACTAACTATAAATGGTCTTGGTGTGCCAGCTGGAAGGCAAAGAACACCAGATCTGATGGTTATGCAAGATGTACTTACGTACTGTCTACAAGAAACCTACCTTAAAAGATGTTCAAAAATGGAAATTAAAGACTTTAAGAAGATATAACCTATAAATCTACTCAGAGCAAATTTGGACAGGCTTTTAACATGGAGTAAGTTTTAAAAAAAGGATTTCAACCAGAGGTAAACAGATTTATAATGAAAAAAGTGTGAAGACAAGAAGGAAAATAATTCTGAACTTGCATTCACTTAATAGAACTTCAAAGTAAAGGAAGCAGACTCCTGGAAATGGAAAAAGAAATAGACAAATGGGTAGTTGTAATAGAATATTTCAACTTAATTCATTCGACAATTTATAGAACAAATAGACAAAAAAGAAGAATGAATACAAAATATTTGAACAATACTATCAATTAGCAGTGAGTAATTTTATAGAACTCTCTGCTCCACAAATACACATTCAAAATATATGTGAAATGTGGAATGATAGTTACTGCAGCAGATGATATATGATAAGTTACTTTGTTTTTAAAAATTTTATCTATTTTTTTCTTTTAAAGATAAAAGAAAGAAAACATATTCACAGACACACAGACATTTACAAAATAACACTAAAACAAAACAAGCAATACATATTTTCAGACAAGGTGATAGGAAATTAACAATAGTGGTTGGATTACATATTGATATGTTCAAATTAGTTGCTCAGATAAACAAATGCAGGCACGTAAGATTGATCAAACAATTAAACATTAACTGTTCCTTTCAATAAAGTAATAGAAATCAGTAAGCCAAGTACCTTAGCTACCCTGTGTATACCTATATTCATATTTTTCCCTTATTTCTTTCTTAACAGTTACTTTTTACATGATAATACATGTCACATACATAATAATAGTTACTATGGCAGATTATTTTCTGGTCCAAAAAAGAAATCTCAATAAATGTGTAAAGATTAAAATTATACATGTTTTCTGTGAGTACACTGAAATGAAACTAGAGAAATGAAAATTTTCAAATATACATGTATAAGTAGCAAGTAAGTATAAAACATAAATCTGTAGGACAATAAAATATATTTTGTAATGAGTGAACAGGAAAACATAATGTATGAAAATGTGTGTAGTATGGCTAAAACTTACAGAGGTCTTTTACTGTCTTGGTTAGTTTGATTCCTAAGAATGTAACTTTTCTTCATACTATCATGGTTGGTTTGTTTTCCTAATCTTTCTCACTGAGTTCATTATCATTATACAGGCATGCTATTGATTTTTGTGTGTTGGTTTTGCACCCTGCTACACTTTGGAAATTGGTTAATAATTCTAGGAGTCTTTTGGTGGAATATTTTGGGTGTTCTATGTAGAGAATCATTTTTTTTTCAAATAATGACGTTTCTCTTTCCTATACATACCTCTTTTATTTCTTTTTATTGTCGTTTGCTCTGGCTAATGTTTTGAATACTATATTGAACAGAAGTGGTGATAGTGGACATCCTTGTCTTATTCCTGATTTATAGGAAACACTTTTAGTTTTTTCCCAATTTAATAGGTATTTGCAGTAATTTTGCCATAAGTGGATTTTATCCTGTTGAGATATAATCCTTCTATACCTCTTTTCTTCAGAGTTTTTATGATAACAAGATGTTGGATTTTATCAAATGCTTTTGTGTATCTATTGAGATGATCATGTGATTTTTGTCCTTGCTTCTGTTCTTGTGAAGCATTACATTTATTGATTTGTGTAGTCTGAAGTACCCTTGTATCCCTGGAATGAGGTTCACTTGGTCATGATGTATGATCTGTTTGAGGATTTGTTGCATTTTGCCAGTATATTATTAAGGATTTTTGCATCTATGTTCATTAGTGAAGTTGGTGTATAATGGCCTCTTTTGGTTGTATCCTTTTTTGGTTGAGAAATAAGAGTATCACTAGCTTCTAGGACTTTAGAAGTCCTAGAAGTTTCCCTTTCAGTGTCATTAAAGAGTTTGAGAAATATTGGTGTTAGATCTTTCCTGAAGTTCTTATAGAGTTTAGCTGTGACACTACTGGGCTCTGGGCTTTTCTTAGTTGGTAGTTATTTTTATTATTGCTTTAATTTCATTATCTGTTATTGGATTATTCAGATTTTTTTGTATCTTCTTGGTTTCATTTTGGTAATTTATATGTATTTAGGAATCTGCACTTCTTATGAATTTTCCAATTTAGTGGAGTAAAGATTTTTAAAGTACTGTAGTATATGTCAATAATCATCTGGGTTTTGATGATGGCCATAATGCATTGATTCATGATTTTTCTTTCTTTTTTGATACGATTGTCTTTTTGGTCTATTTCGTTTCTTCTTTCAAAGATCCAGATCTTTGATTCATTGATTCTTTGTATTTTTTGTCTTAATTTTATTAATTTCTGCTCTGACCTTTATAATTTCCTTCTTTGTATTAGCTTTGCATGAATTCTTTTTGTTTTTCTAAGACTGTGAGGTGCATCAATATTTATTTATTAGGTTATTTATTTGAGTTCATTTGGTTTTACTGATGTGATCATTCACAGCTTCAAACTTCCTTCTTAGGACTGCATTTACTGTGTACCATAAGATCTGCTGTGTTGTCCTGGTGTTATTGTTTGAGTCTAGGAAATCTAATATCTTCCTTGATATCTTCTGTGACACATTAGTTATTCAAGAGTTTATTGTTTAATTTCTATATGTTTGCTTACTTTCTATGCTTTATGTTCACTGATTTCTAGTTTCATTGTACTGTGATCTGATAATATGCATGTGGTAATTTTGATTCTTTTGCATTTACTTAAGCATGCTTTAAGCATTTTATTTTGGATAAACTCCTATGGCCTGCTGAGAAGAATGTTTATTTTGGTGTTGCTGAGTGGAATATTCTATAAATCTATTAATTCCATTTGTTCAAAGATTTTGTTTAATACTGATATCTATTAATTGATTTTTGTCTAATTTCTTTGTCTATTTATAACAGTGGGGTATTGAGGTCCACCACTATAATTGTGTTAATGTTTATCTAATCTTGCAAGTTCAGTAACACTTGGTTTATGAAACTGGGTGCACATGGCTTTGGTGCATGTGTGCTTATAATTGTTTTCTCTTCTTGTTGAATTAACCAATAATTTGTAGCATCCTTTTTCTCTTCTGATCAGTTTTAACTTAAAGTCTCCTTTGTCTTAAAATAGGGTAGCTACTCCTGCTTATTTTCAGGCTATTGCTGCATAAAATGTTGTTTTCCACAGTTAAATTTTTAATCTATGAATTTCTTTTGAGTTAAATGTGTTTCTTGTATGTAGCATATTGTTGGATACTGTGTCTTCACACATCCTGCCAATCTGTATATTTTTATTGAGGAATTGAGATCATCCACATTGAAGGTTATTATTAAAAGTTATTGATTTATTCCAGTCATTGCTGATTTTCTGTTGCTGATTTCCTTTTCCTCATTTCTACCTAACTGCTCACCTTGCCTTTTGTATTTATTCTTTCAGACATTTTGGCATTGTTAGCTTCATTTTCCCATAATGGGACATCCTTCAAAAGTTGTTGGAGTGATGGTTTTGAGGTCATAAATATTTCCAGTGCTCTTTATGATGAAAAGACCTTACATTATCATTAATTTTGAAAGACAGCTTTGCAGAATATATCATTCTGGGTTGGAAATTTTTTTTTCTATTGTGGTTTGAGATACTTCACTGAAACTCTCTGGGTTTGTGTTGAGAAGTCTGCTGTAATTCTAATGGAATCATCTTTATATGTTATTCAACACTTTTCTCTGCTTTTAAGATTCTGCTTCTTGGGGGCTGGGGATTTAGCTCAGTGGCAAAGCACCTGCCTGGCAAGTGCAAGGTCATGAGTTTGATTCCTGGTACCAGAAGAAAAACAAATAAACAAAAAAACCAAAAACAACAACAACAAAAAAGATTCTGCTCCTTTATTGGACTTCTAAAATTTGGAGTATATGTTGGGAGAGGTTCTTTTCTGATTGTGGCTGTGTAGGGTTCTAGATGCCTCACTTATCTGTCTGTTAAATTGTTTTTTCTTATTAGGAATTTTTCTGCTATTATTTCAGTAAACAAGTTTTTTAATGCCATTTGTGCTGTCTTCTGATTTTTCACTAATTCACATTAACCTAGATTAATCTTCTTTGTATCACCTATTTGTCATGTTCTCTCTTTTGTAAGGCATCTCTGAATAACTAGTCATGGACATCAGTAGACTATCTTCTAGTTCTGACACTATGTCATCATACTAGGTGCTTCTGCTACCCATACATTCAATAAAAATTTTATAATCCTGGGCTTCTTTTTGGAAATTATTCATGGACTCTAGTTCTTTGTTGAACTCATCATTCATGTTTTTGTGTCATTTTGTTGAATTCAACCAGATATCTGTGTCTTCTACAAACTCACTGGTCATTTTGTTTATTAAGTGCATTATCTTTTCACTTTTATCTTGTTTGTGTTCTCTCAGAACATTATTGATCTAGTTTGTTTTTTTTTTTTTTTTTTTTGGTTTTTCTTATTTTTTTTTTGGTTTTTCTCCAGTACCGGGAACCGAACTCACAACCTTGCGCTTGCCAGGCAGGCGCTTTGCTGCTGAGCTAAATTCCCAGCCCCTTGATCTAGTTTTTATCTCTTCTTTTATAATTTCAAATAATTCAGCTGTGTAGCTCTTGATTTCTTCCCTGTTAATGTCCCATGTATCACCTTTGGAAGACTTGGGAGTTTTAGAGCCATTTTGTTACCTTGTTTCCTCAGTGTGTGTGTGTGTGTGTGTGTTCACTGAAGCTTGCATGTTGATTTTAGTGGAAGACTTTGCTGCTGGTATGGAGACCTCTTAGTGTCTGCTTTTCAGTAACGTACTACATGGTTAACTATAGTCTTTGCCTCTATTCCAAGATCCAACCACTTCTGTTTCTTTGGAAGGGAAGCTGCAGTGTAATTGGCCCAGGCATCATTTCTCCAAGAATGGGATGCAGCATTATTAATGACACAAAGTCAATCCTAGGATGGTATACAGGGAAAACTAATTAATAGCAGCAACTATTTCACCTTGGCAGCATCAATAATATCAACAATAACAGCAACAACAATAAAGAAAAATAGGATACTGATATAGCCTAGGAACCAAAATATACCACCCTTAACCATAGAAAAGACATCTATAGTTATAGCATAAATTACAAGACAAACCAACTATTACTATACAGTAAATGTCTACTAAATACTATTACATTTCCTGTGTGGCTTTTATCTAGAAGCATTCCTACAAGCCTCACCTATTCATAGGTTGGGCTTTGAGAGGTGGCCGGTTCTAGGCTGTGTGATACTGCGATTAAAGGTGTATAGTACTGTCATTGTTCTTTACCACTGAGCTACACCCAGCAGCACACTTGAAATTTTTTTATCCATTATCTGCTTTAAAAAATCCCAGGTGGTATAGTTTTAGGATACCTTTTAGGTTAGCAATATTTTCTAACATTCATTTTAATGTTAAAGATATCACAGCTTTAAAGCAAGGTGTATAGTACTGGATTAGTCCACTAACTGGTTTATCATAGTTCTGGGTTTGAATAATGGGAAGGCCCATCCTGCCTGTGGGTGGCATACCCAAAGGCTTGTAACCTCAATGGGATAAAAGGGCAAGGGAGGCTTGTTCTCTTCTGCTTCCTGCCTCCTATCTGCTACGCCATGGACTTTTTCTTCTCTGCCATGCCTCTCTGCCATACCACCCTGCCTTGGAGCTATCTGATGATGATCAACTGAAATCTCTATGAACTTACAATAAGCCTTTTCTCCTTTAACTTATGGGTGTTGAGCATTTTTTTCTCAGCAATGACAAAAGTAACTAAGATAGAGCAGTATTCAATAGTAACAGCAGTATAATACTATCTAAAGATTAATAAAGCTTCTTGGTTATACTAGTAGAAACAAAAGAGAGAATCAGAGAATGAAAAGAACAAAATTTGAAAAATTAATCAATGAAAGATGAGAATGATAAAAAAGCAATACAAAGGATCCTATTGAGGAGTTAAGAAGACATTAATAGAATTAGATACAAGTATTAGAAAGGCAAACAAGGAAAGAAGCAAAAAAAAAAAAAAGAGAGAAAAATAAAAGGAAAAAATAAAAAAGAGAAATAAAAGGAAGAAAAACCCAAACTCCAGAAATGAATGAAGGAAAAGGGAAACAACGAGTAAAAATAAAATTCCCCTGTATTTTTGAATGAATGTTTTATTTCCAGGGTCTGAAGTTTTAGAATCCAGCAAGACACAATTTTCTCCACCTAGGTTTATGGTCTGTGGGCATGTGTGTTGCTCGCTCTACTCCAGATGCCCCTCTGTCCATACACCCAAGACTGTGGCAACCCTCATGGTGAGGCATACTCTTGCTTATGTTGGTAGATAGGGATAACAATCATGTATCTGATCTGTGCTAGATGTAAGCATCAGGGCAAATGCTCAAGCAGAATATTTGACTTAATGTCAACACTTTCAGACCCAGCCAACTCTGAAAACCACAGATGCCTAGCCTACCTTCTCATCAGGGAGCGTGGGGCCCATATACTTCCCAGCATAAGCTTAAACTTCTCAGGTAGTCTAAGCCTAGCCCACACCTTCTTTATGTCAGACTCTGTGGTTCTCTCTCATCCAGTCATTGTGGTTGGATAACACCAGAAATCTCAGTATACAGTTGTTCTATAGTTATTCTGTGGCTCAGTCTTAAATAATTAAACCTTTCTCAGAATGGTTCCCAATTAAACCCTCTCCAATATAGCAGGTGCTGCACTGGATTCCTTCTGCAACTCTAGCCATGAAGAAGTCACTTTTTCAGTAAAACCTCACTGTTTTGTAGTATATAATAGCCGTGGGATTTTCCTGAGGCTAGTACTGATTGCTGATTCATAATTTCTCTCTGCATCTGATAATCCTCAGAGCTCACGTTATTTCTCCGGACATGGGCTTTGCTTGCAATCAAATCCATCAGTTGGTTGGTGTCTCTGCTGCCCCATGCCAAGGGAAAATAAAAAGCATGACCAGGTCAGTTAGCAGATGGCTGTGGCCAGGGTGTGTAGTCCATAGTCATGGAGGTAAATGTCATGAACACAGGTCGGTGGCAAGTGTGTGACTATGTCCACAGCGGGTGGCTCCATCCACAGGGTGTAACTTCACCTTGGATTTCTTTTTTTTTTTTTTTTGGTACTGGGAATCGAACTCAGGAGCTTGCACTTGCCAGGCAGGTGCCTGTGCCACCTTGGATTTCTAAATATAAGTGATGGTATTTGTTTCTACCTTTCCTCAGTACTCTCTTTGTTTTTTAAAAATTCTTTTATTTTAAGATTTTATCTTGAATGATTCTTTTCTCTTACTTTCCTTTCGATTTTGTCTTTCTTTAGTTTCTTAATTTGAACACTTCAAATACTTATTTTAAAGCTTTCTGCTATACAACTTTAAGAATATCAATTTTCACCTAGCACACACCTGTAATCCTATCTACTCATGAGACTAAAGCAGAAGAACTCAAAGTTGAAGGCCAGTCTGGGCAACTCAGTTAGACTCTGGTCTCATAAAAAAGAGTGGGGATATGGGCTATTAGTAGTGTTAGAATTCTTGCCTACAATGTACAAGGCCCTGCGTTTAATCACCATGACTTAAAAAATATTTCTTTGAGTTTTGTTTATGTGATAGCATAAATATTAACGTGAAATGCTCTCCTCTCACAAATTTTTAACTAATCTCAAGGTTTTGTTCCAATAATTGACATTTAAAACCCTTTTGTGATTGTTTTGTAAATGGCTGTCTAAAAATCTCTGAAAAGTTTCTACAAATTACATTAGACCACATAAAATCATGAGTATTTGTTAATTTTTATCTATACAATGACTGTTTTATGTGATTCAATCTATTTGTGATCAGCTTTGGAGTCCATATCATGCACATAACAAAAATATTTTGTGTAATCACACACACATGTGCCTGTGTCTATATTCATATAAATAAAATTGAGCTTGTTTTCTGAGTCACCAAATCCCTCTTTTCCTTTAATTTTATTTATTTTAAGTGATGGCAATTAAACCTTTTAAGCCTTTTAAGTTCTGTAAAACACAAATTAAAGTCTAGCATCACCATTTTATTTGTACAAATTTTAGATCTCAGTGTATGTCTAGAATGCGCTTTATTAAATTAGCATGATGTTCGGTACCTGGGATATTATTAGGCATTTTATAACTTTATGAATCTCTAAATAACTAGGGAGATTCAGTGGTGGAAGTCATTGTTTTACTCAGTTACATGCTGCCTACCAAAACACTATGTACGCAGTAGCCATGAAGGCAGGGACAGAGTTTGTGCAGGGGCTTTACAAAGCAGACTCCTTGTCAGTGGTGTGGAACAACTGCCACCACTAGAAAGTGCCCCAACTACAAACCACAGAAGACACTGTTGAATCTCCAGTAGTTCACCATGCCCCGATGGAATGCAGATGGTGGCACATGCCTATAATCCCAGGACACAGGAGGCTGAAGCAAGAGTTTGGCATGACTTTGAGCCTAGCCTCTGCTACAGAATTAATTCAAAGGCAACCCGAACTACACAGTGAGACCCTGTTTCAAAAAAAGAAAATAAAAGAAATAAATAAATAAACCAGCATTTTTTTTTTTTTTTCCGGTACCGGGAATCAAACTCATGACCTTGCACTTGCCAGGCAGGCACTGTGCAGGCAGAACTAAATCCCCAGCCCCTCAATAAAAATTTTATGAAAGACAATCTGAGTTAACTTCTTTTTTTTTTTTTTTTTTGTATCAGGAATCGAACTCATGACCTCATGCTTGCCAGGTAGGCACTGTGCTGCTGAGCTAAATCCCCAGCCCCCAGCAGATTTTGGGAAAAGAAATCAGTAGATTACATGGAATCCTTTACATCATAGAAGAGGTTGAAGTTCACCTGCAGATCAGTGGACACATGTTCCAGAAATGGATTTTCCTCTCCTGACTACCTCATTCTAATGCCAGCACTTTCATTTACGGACTTTCAAAATGCTATATTCACTGTTTTCATATAACACTGTTTCCACTTAAGGGTCTTATTTGCCACAGGGGAATTACAACAATTGAGCTAATGTTCCTGAATTTCAGTGGTCTTATTACTTATTACATTTTTCAGAAACTGCTGGGCCAGCACATTGCTGGAACGGAGCATAGCGGACTGCTTTGCTGCCATCTGGGAAATTACACCTTGCAGAATTGGCCTGCTCTGCCATCACCCAGTTTAAAGTGCTAATCCTCCACCTGAATAAAAAAATTCAGGAATCAAGAATAAAGTACTATTATTCCTAATGATCCACCTGCATAACTTTTGCCTTCTGTCTTTGCATCCTTTTGTGTAAGAAGTACTGTTCTTAAGGAAAACACTTCTAACAGCACATACAAAAGGAGTCCTAGCAAATTGGAAACAAACAGATGCAAAATAACATAATAACACCTTACTGACACAAGTTATTACATAATGGGGCAATTTCACATAAGAGAAATGTTAGTCTACTAAATTTATTGCCTTAGAAGTTAATCATTGATGTTAGAGATCTGAAGATGCAGTTCAGGGATATAGGGCTTACTTAGCATGCACAAACATCTGAGTTTGATCCCCAGCACCATGACAAAATAAGTTAGGTTAGTAGTTGGTAAAGTGTGAGTCACAAACCAAACCTAGGTTTCCTATCTGTTTTTGCAAGACCTGAGAGAGAGAGAGAGAAAAATAGAGACAGAGAGACAAGAGACAGAGACAGAGACAGAGAGACAGAGACAGAGAGAGAGGGAGAGAGAGAAGGACAGAAAGTTAAAACATATGACTTAATACATTACAATATAAGTAAATAAATAAGTCAACATACATAGTGTAAAAGTCATGCAATTAAAATTTGATGAATAAATTATTAGGAAAAATGTTGAAAGTGCAATTTAGAGGGACAATAATGAAAAGCTGGCTGAGAAGGCAGCACCGGGATATCTACTCAAAATCAAGCTTAAGTGTAGTGGGACAGAAACTGCCCTTTGATAACCCAGATGTTGCCTTTTCCACTATGATCTGAGAGAATTTTTCCAGACCTGGAAACTCACTAAATAATATCCTAGAGATTTAATGATGGGAGTTTGGGCATCTAAATTAGAAAAGAAAGACTTTATCTAGGAACATGATATTCACGTTCTAAACTTCGAGTATGAAAATTTTTGAATTTTCATCTTAAACTATCAGATCTAGATATATTAGGGCCATGGAGTTCTGATTTCAAATCAGTGATAGCCCATAGATTTTATTATTTCCTTTCAAATTCAATGTTCTTCCAACCCTATTTGTTTTACAGCCACAGTCACAGGGTGAAGGCTGAATTACTTCCATTCAGAATTGCTCAACTCAAAATGAATCGAAATGTAATTAATGCAACTTCACACTTAGGCCTCTTCCTTCAGAATAACACTGGCATTGTGGATGTCATTACCTACTGATTTCCTGATAGTGGAGTGTTTTCATAAGAGTATGTTAATCTGATACAGCAAGTGAGTTCATTGAGAAAGACACTCACAAGAAAACCAAAAAGGCAGGAATGAACAGAGCTTTATTAAGCCAACTGGCGGACGGTCTCTAACCAGGAGACAGAGATGTCCACCCCAATCTGGCTCTCACCTTTCGTTTAAGTACATTTTAGATTTCCGTAGTAACCATTACATCATTTTTGGGAATCTTACAAGAATGTCACACAATGATCACAAAGTTTACTTCTTCCAGGAGGTCAGACAGTCAAATTTCAAATGACCATTGCAGTTTAACTTTTAGCCCACTTCCAAATTTGTCCTGTTTGTTCTGTTCCCATTTCATGACTCTGCTCTGCATTGAGTTGATAACTAACTAAGGTGACTGGGGTGAAAAGTGGGGGTCAACTACAGTTTAAGTGAACTTTAAGTGACTTCTTTTAATATGGAGTTAAAAACATAAAATAGAGTCTCTGTTGCCCTATAAAATCCAAAACTGTTTTTAGTGGTCTAAGTACTCAGGTTGTTAAACTATGAAAACCCATTATGGTTTGGTTCTGGGTGTTCCCCCAAAGCCTCATGCAGTCATACAGCAGGCTTCTAGAGTTTATGATTGATTCATGGGTGTGAGTGCCACATCTGCCCTGGGGTGCATAGTTTGCATACAGTGTAAGGAAGGGAAAGATGCTGCTTGCCTCCTCCCCTTTTGCACTTTGCTTTTGCTATCTTCTGCTGCCATGAACTGTTGCCCTCTGCCATGTGCCACCTGCCTTGGAGCCAGTCCAGTATGGACTGAAACCTCCACCAACTGTGAGCTAAATAAACCTTTCCTTCCCCAATTCTGGGTGTCATTTATTTTGTCTCAGCAATGAGAGAAAAATAATTAAGACAAAAACAGAATATAGTTTTGTTTTAGATATAAAAGGACTTCAGAAAGCAGGGGAGAGTTTGTGAATCCTATGTGTGATCCTAGGAGACCAGAAGACATTCAGAGTCCCATGCAGAAGCTCAAATGATGCTGAGTCATGCATGCATACATGACCTGTAAGAGAGTTATATCGTCCCTACAGCTTACATTTCTTTGTTTTTAAACTTCCTCAAAAATCCTTTTATTTCTTCTAAATACTTGAAATTAAAGTTCACCTAGGTAACTAGATACATAGTTGCAAATAATTAAACCTTGGACAGAGCCATATGGGTTACATAGTTCATAGTACTTTGGAGTAGGGAATGATCAAATAAGACTTCTTCAGGTCTGTTTTGAACAAGATGCATAATGTGGATAATGCATCATAAACAAAGGAAAAAAGAGGGGTCAGAAAATTCCAATTGGTGGACACTACTGAAATGGGAGAATTTATTTTAGGAAATAATGATACACAAAGCAATGCCAGGGTGGGCAAAGACTATGGCAACCCTAAAATTTCTGTAAATTTCTTTGTTACTCTGCTTGATTCTCCAAGTTGACCTTAATCTTCAGTGTTTTAACTGTTTTCCACTTGATGTCTACTCTCTTTGTCATACCTAACATCCTTCCCTCAATAGTATGAGAGTTACATTACTCAGCGTTTCCTCTTTCATCTGCCAGTCTACGGTAAATGTTTCCATTTTCTCCTTTAAATTTTACTTTTAACTGAGGTAATGTAAAAACATAAATTGTTGAGAAGTTTAAACCAACACAAAGGAGGCAGTATGAACAACATGGCTGAGCAGATTGTATTCACACAGGCCCTGCAGTGAGAAGGAGGAGAGATACTAGTCAAGACTCAAAGGCCAGTGTGATACTATACAGAGAACACAGAAGGGGAAGCATAATAGTGCAAGAAAGAGTCTTGGGACAGACCATGCCAAGGCTTGTGAGTACAGCTAGTAGATTTGTTTCTATGCTGAAAGCAGTGACAAGCTACTGAAAGGACAGTTTGACTGGAAGTTTGGAGACGCAAAGTGATGGGACTTCTTGGAGGAAAAATATTCCTCTGGCCACAAAGTGGAGCATGGGTTAGAGAAAGCTGGGTCAAATGTGGGTGGCCAGTCCAGAGATGATTACATCAATCTAAAGAAGAAAGAACCAGCTTGGGGATTCAGAGCACAAGGAAGATATGAGGAGAACTGAATACATGGAACAACACGGAGAGAACTGCAAATGCTCATTGAGCTCGATTCTTTCAGAGGATATTTCTATCTGACAGATTTCTATCTGTCAGATATTTCTATATGACAGCATGCTGTATTACAGAGCATGCTGTAAAAGCATTTCAAAACTCTCATTGGTGGTGAATGGATTTTGGAGTCAGGGATGTAGGTTACTCATAGCCTACCCAAGTTTGCCCAGCCAGGGACCTTTTCTCTTTAGGCCTTATTTTCCAGGTGCAGTGATAATTTTAAAAATATCAATATCTACTGAGTTGAAACAAATATTTATGAAACATCTGCAGATGTAATTCATATGTACCCAATATCTATTAGTCTTTGAACTCATAACTACTATCACAAAAGAAAGTTCTTTCCTTTGATACTCTTAGATGCCTCTTTCTGACCCATCCTTTTCCTTTTCTGTTCATTCTTTCTGAGAAAAACCAACTCTCTCAAAGCTGTCTTTGTGTTTCCTAGTTTTCTTTATACTTTTACCATAAAAGTATCCGTAATGGTGTACTGCTCAGTTTTGCACATTTGTTTAGTTTTTCATGATACAGTATTTATTGTTCTTTGAGTTGCTCATAATATTGTTAGTTCCATATCATGTTCTTAAAGATTTGTCAATGTTACTGCACGTAGCTGTAATTCATTAATCTTAAGCAGCCTGTAGAACTTCTTTATGTGAACATACCACAGTTCATTCAGTTCCCTTTCAATGTCATTTGTGTTATTCACACCTTTTTAAAAAAATTTAATTGAGTTAATCAGTACAATTTAAGCATATAAAATGATCATGTTCATCATAGAGAATTTGTACGTGTACATGATATATCTTGATATCTTTATTTCCCATTCCCCCTTCCTCCCTTCAACCCCTCTTTCCCTTCTTACTTACAAAGCTTTGTTTCCATTTTATCCTTCTCCTCTCATTTTTTCTTTTTCCTTCCTTACATCTTTTTAAAAGTTTAATTTTTGTTGTTACAGGAGTGCTTCTACAAAGATTTCTGCATCTGTTTCCAAATGCACAGTCTCATGTAGGATTGAACTTCTTGGGTATTAAAATATATTTGTCTCCAAATGCAGTACATACACCGTATTGTATTCTGAAGTGTTTGTGCCAGTGTTTCACACCTGCACTTGGGCTATACCAGCAGATTAGTGTTTTAAACAGAGCAACATATTCTTTTCAATACTTTATTTTTCCAGGCAACTTTTTTAATTTTTTGCTTTATTTACTGTATTTTCTCTATTGTATTACTTTTACATATATATTTATAAGTAACATTATTATTATATTATCTCCATATTCTTATTACATTAACTTCTGCTCTGGATTGTATTATTTCCTTCCTTCCTTTGGATTTATTGAACTGATTTTTTCTAACTTTTTCTGTTAAATGTTGAGTTATTTGCTGACGTAAAAGTTCTTAATTTCTAGTATATTTACTAGAAATGTCTCCCTCAATACTACTTTACCTTGGTACCAATCATTTCACTAAAAAGTTCATTATTATTTTGATCTCAATACTGGTAATTCTTATCAAGATTTCTTCTTCAGTCTGTGACTTACATAAAAGTATGCATCCTAAAATCATTCACATGAAATTTCTTTCTTTTGTCCTCATATTTTAGCAAGTGACTTATTCTTTATAACTCTATACTTGACCTGTCAGCAATCAAAACTGATTTTGCATGAAGTCAGTGAGCTTAATTAATATACTTCTAGTATCTAATTGAACATTCATAATAGAGAGGGTTTAACAATGTCTGCTTATGCTTTTCAGAAACATTCTCAGTACTACATATTTAGGGCTAGAAATTCATTAGTCCATGCTCACTTTATTTCACTCATCTCCAGAATAATATTTTTCTAATATATCACATCATTTCTCCTTGGTTACTTCAATAAAACTATGGTATTATGCCATTACAAATATATATACTTTTCAAAAGGTTTACTGTTGAAAAAGTGCAAGCCAAAAACTATTAAAATAAAAATGCTATTACCAAAAGTGATTGAGGGTAGTGAGTAAAATCAAGATGCCAGAAAATATTAAAATATGGTGAAAATAAATTATCAAAGGGAAGCATGGCTCAAAGGTAACACTTTGCAGCTGTAGGGCCCTTCCAGGATTATGTTCATCCAAGGTGACAAGTCCTTGCACCAGACTGTCCAGAATCCTACTCACTTTTTCTGACTTAAATGAATGCTGAAGGCCTCCCACCAGAGCAATGGGTTTGAATGCATTTTTAAAGTTGACCACTCAGTCACAATAGCCGCATACATGTTAGAAATGACAAGTGGATCAGGCTTACATAAAATGCTATCCAATACGAGAGGAAAATTCAAGCAATAGTCACATGATATTTTTCTCTTGTAACTTTTTTTTGTAATTATGCATTAGCTAGGCCTTGTTTCGCCTGAGACATGAAAAGACATTTTCCTGAGCCTTGTTTTGCCTGAGATATTTGCCTGAAATTGAAGAAGCAAGTTGATATACTAAAGATTCTATTTCAAATAAAATGCATTGTATAGAAGTTATATAACACCCAGCTGTAACTCACTAGCATCATGATAATGCACTAGAACTTGTAAATAGCCTTATAAATCATCTGTTACTTTCATACATAGCATCACATTTTAGTTTTGCCCACGGAAAATCTTGCTGAATAGGCATTGCGTTTTTATACAAATTAGAAGCTGAATCTCAGGAGCCATATGTAAATGTAGCAGTAAGTTAGCCAGTGGCAGTAAAAGAATATCTTTCTTGCTTGAATATATTTTCTGTAGACTGGGGAAATAGAATAGAGGAATATACCAGACCCTGGGAAAGGGTAGAGCTGGAAAACTCACATGTAAGAGCGTCTACTAACAACTTCTGGAAGTGGTCACTATTGAAATATTCAATGAGGTAGCAATGAGTCTGGTTAAAAGACCGCACTGAAAGAGCAAAATCTGTAGGAATCATAGTAATTCTGAGTTACCTGGCCACGTAGCTGAGATCCAGCAAAGAGGTGGATGTTTGACAAGAGGCCAAAACATACACTGGAGAGAGAGCTTGTTTAGCAAATAGGCAGGGGGAACTAGCTATCCACGTGCAAAAGATTCAACCTAGACCCATATCTCTCACAATATACTAAACTAAAATTAAAATAGATCAAAGACCTAAATATTAAAATAGAAGAACTTAATCTGCTGGAAGATAAAATAGGTAAAACTCTTGAAGTCTTAGGCATAAGCAAGAACTTCTGAAGAGAACCCCAATTTCACAAGAAATAACATTGAGAATCAAGAAATAGGATCAGATCAAATTAAACATCTTCTGCACAGCAAAGGAAATAACTTAAAAAGTGAGGAGACAACTACAGAATGGGAAAAATTGTCAGCTATTCTTTGGATAAGACTAATACCTAGAATATATAAAGAACTCAGAAGGGAGTGGTGGTGCACTCCTATAATCCCAGCATGTAGGAGGCTGAGGCAGGAGGATCATTGCAAATTAGAGGCTAGCCTGGGCTACAAAGTGAGTTCAAGGCCAGCCTGAACTGTATAGTGAAACTTTGTCTCACAAAAAGACAAAAAAGTAAGCAACAAAATAAAAACTCAGAAAATTAGACTCCCCCCAGATAAAGGTCCCAATCAAAAATGGGCAACTGAAATGAGTAGATACTTCTCAGAGGAAGTAAAGTGGACCATAAATTCATGAAAAATTCAGCGTTTCTGGCCACTAGAGAAATACAAATTAAAACAACTCTGAGAGTCCATGTTACTGCAGAAAGAGTGGCTATCATCAATAAATCAAATAATAATAAGTGCTGGGGGTAAGGGAAGAAATCCTTTCACACTGTGAGTATAAACTAGTACATCATTTTGGTAATCAGCATGGGGTTTCCTCAAAAATCTAAACATAGAAATTCCATTTAACTAAACTATTTTCCTTATTGGTAGCTTCCTGAAAGAGCTGAAGGCATCATATTACACTGATGCACACATATCCATGTTTGTAGTATTGCAACTAATAGTAGCTAAATCTTGAAAATGACTTCTTGGTCCATAAAAAGATGAATGAATTAAAAAATGTTGCATTAATACACAATGGAATACTAGTCAGCCATAAGTAAGGATAAATTTGAGTCATCTGTAGGAAAATGGGTACACCTGATACAATAATGTTAAGTGAAATAAATCAGACACACAAGCTTAAATATTGCATGCTTTTCCTATATGAGAAATGCAAAGTTTAAACAATTGAAGGAAAGAAATAAAGGATGGAGAATGAAAAAGGGAGAAGTAGATCTTTTGCAAAGGGAAGAGGCCCAAGACATGAAGAAAGAGGGGCAGGAAATGAGGAGAAGAGGATGAAAAGAGAATTAAGATATGTTGTGTACATGTAGCAAGTCTCCAAGACAAATGCAGCTATTATGTGCTGCAGACATATACTAATAAAAATTAAAAAGAAGCCTTAAACCTTTAAAAAAATAAAACAAAAAAGAAACTGAAATTTTAGACTCGAAATTGAAATCCATCTACTAAAAAGGTTTAGCAAAACATGGAGATAAGACATCTTAAATGTTGCATAAGTGATTTTCAATATTAAGACTTATGGGGGCTGGGGATTTAGTTCAGCAGCACAGCGCCTGTCTGGCAAGCCCAAGGTCATGAGTTCGATTCCTGGTACTGGGGAAAAAAAAAAAGACTCATGAACACAGTGATTATAGGACTGTTTTTGAGGGGATATAATCTTTTGGGACCCAGTCCAATTCATGAGCAGAGGATTCTGTTAGAAGTCTTCCCCCACCTCCAAGTCCTTTCCTGTACAGTGGACATGAGCATTATTTTTCCAATTACTGTAGAATAAAGGATATGTACTATGTAGTATAGTTTACTGCTGGGAAGATTGAGAGAGAGAAAGAAGAAGAGAACTCTAGAATTATACACATCTAAACTTGTGGGTTTTTCCAAAATGGGCCACCTCTGAGGCATGAAATGTAGCATCAGTCATCACAATAGACATACCCTGGGGCTATGCCTGTATTCCTGAAACATAGCTACTCAAAGCATTCATGATCATTGCCAGTAGAAGATTGAGATGGAAGTTTTGAAAAACTATGGGCTACCCACAATGACAATACCTAGTACTTATTAAGCATTGAGTATTATCATTTCTAAATTCTTTATACTGTCTTTTATTTAACTGTCATAACAGTCTTATGAGTTAGGTGCAGTTATTATGCCCATTTTACAAACTGAAATATTAGAACACCTAAAAATTAAAGATGTTAGTGTCACAGAGATAAGAGGTACAAGGTTCAGGCTTAGACCCACGTTATTTGGATCCAGAGTCCTAATTTTTTATCATTATTTGGTATGTGGCATGCAACTTAGCTTCATGGGTATGAGAAAGATGGGGTGAGATGGAGGGTAGTGGAGAAAGCAGATGTTATGCTATTTTGGAACATTTTTATTACATTTTTAGTGCTCCTGAGGATGAAAGGAATTAGTGGTACTTAAAGATCCTTAACTTTAAGACAGGAGTATGGGAAAGACGAACACATTTATTTTCTGAGGTTAAAGACCCAGAAAAGAAGTAAAATTATAAAGGATAAGAGAGAAAAGGAGTCAGGATTCATTCCCACTGGCTTCCTCCATGGCTTTGTCTCAATTCTCAGATGGGGGAATTCTTCATTGAACAGAGACTTTTGCACACGCCCTACCATGATGAATTTCCAGTAAAAACATGCTTTCAGAGTATTGGTCAGCTTTCCTATCCACGACACATAATAATTGATTCCATGATGTAAAGAAAGAAAGGTTTAATTTAGCTTAGGGTTTCAGGAGATTCAGTCCATGGTTGGCTTGTGGCAGAAAGGCATAGATGTTCAGTTCATTGTGATGGGGAAGCAGAGCAGAACAAAGAGCGGGGTGAGGGAGGGGTAAGGAGCTATATGCATATAATACTCAATGCCTCTCTGACTCCATGCATCTATGACCTACCCAGACACACACAGGTGCATGCCTTACTAATCTATTAGGCTTTTCTTATAAAGTTGACAAATCAACAGTAATGGTCACAGTCAATCCCTGTTCAACTGAACATGCAACCATATCTTCTTAAACTATACCTAATCTCCAAATAAAGATACTAGCAAGCTCATAATTCTGCCATTCAGTACAACCATCCAATGTATAGCACCCTGTTATAAACATATTATGCTCTCAAAATGAAATTGTTGAATAAATCACAACTTCACAAAATATCTTGGAAGTCTTTCAGCAGTAGTATTTTAGGATATTGCAGTTTTGCTCGGATTAAGAATTGTTCACTACCTGTCATTAACTCTTCACATTTCTGAGAGTAAAAGGAAACAACTCTACCTTACAGTCTGATTTTCAATCTTTGCCACAATTTAATCTGTGAATTTCAGTTGACAATGGGTCCATATTTTACGTCCTGTTCATCTCAAGCTCCATAAAAGGTGATATCTAAAAATATAAAATTCAATAAAAGATGTATGAAAAAGAAGTGCCACTTAGTTTTAGGATTTACTTTGTAATGAAATTCTCACTTCTTATTTCTTAAATATGATTCTAGTTTTCTAAATGTTGAATTCCCAAAATAAACATATAAACAACAAAATGAATATGACAAATGCACAGCCTGAGAGTTAGAGAGATATGCAGAAATGGATGTTGTAGTTTAGTCAGAAGGAACAGACTTAAGTTCAGAGAAGAAGCTTGTGTTACTTCAAAACATTTATTTCTAATATTTTCTTAGGTTATTGTTTCATATACATGGATTCCATTGATGTGTAGACTTATAAACATGGTAAGATAAATTTAAATATCTGAGTGTCAGAGCTAGTGGGATGATAACTAAAAAGAATGGTGTTACCTAGGCTCATAAATTATACCTTAAAGTCTCTACTAGATGTTCTATCTGTAAGGTCAGCCTTATGCCTTCAGCAGGTATAAACATTTACTTTTTCAAATCTGTTCAAATGCTCTTTTTAACTTGAATACTGGCATATACACTCACCCTCTCATTTTACAAATAATGAGGACACAAAAGCTTAAGACAAACTTGAATGGCTGACTATTCTCTCATTTCTCCACAATATTTTTTAAAACATCCAGGTTAAAAACAGTTAAGTGAATAAACAGATGAAAATGCAAACCCCTAAGGGTAGTTGTTGAAAGCTATCCAGGTAGTCACAACTTTCATAGTCTAATAGACAATCTAGAAAACAAAAGAGTCAATTCTTTACCTTATAATTTGAGAAGTTTGTCTGAGTGAATTGGACTGGTATCTGGACTGATATCAAAAGTTGGTTAGTGGCTTTTTGAAAAACTGTATCATGGTCTGCCTACAATTTGATGATCCCAAAATATATCAATGAAAGAGTGCAGAAGGAACAAAGACCTCCTGATTTCCGGTTTTCAAGGTATCAGTGAACTAATAGCTGGTGTCCTTTTTTTTTTTTTCTTTTTTTACTTTTTTCATGTTGGTAAATGCCTGAAAAAGTAATTTTTAAGATATCAGGCATCAGGCAGCATACAACAATGATCTCTGTGACACTGGACCCAAGTGAGGTAAGCCCTATATTTCCCTCAGCTCACTTTCTTGAATTTCCAGTATGCATTCAAAGGAGGGTTAACCACAGTGGAGCCTGACAGAAGGGGATAAAGTGATGGGGAGTTGAGGAAGATGAACAAATCCAGGGTCTAAGATGAGGAATGGAGAATTGCATACAGAAAATTCTGGAGGTCTGCAGAGGATTCCTTCAAATGTTCGACTGAATACTGACCAGCATATGTGTGCAAGAAAAATACCTATAATCAAGAAAAGAACTAGAACAGTACCACTACTCATACAGGCTGAAAATAGCTGATTCCCCCAGCAGACTACAAAAACTCCATAATTCTCAGGATATTATGTATTCAGAAAGGCCTTGAATTCTAGTAGAGAATAATTAGCCATAATCTAAGCACTGAAATATTACCATATAAAAGTCTTATGTGGGCTTATGGTATAGCAAGTAGAGTGTGTGCTTAGCACGTATGAGGCCATGGGTCCTATACCTAGACCCTCTCCTCCAAAAATAAAAACATAAAAATGTTATAAATGCAACACAAAAGAATCAAAATATTTTCAATAAGTTAACAAAACTTCAGAATATTCACATGTATGCAAAACTTTTCAGCACAGAGCAAAGCAGAATTTGCAGTACCCAGTATTCAAACCAAAATTAGTACATATACATAGAAGCATGGAAATTGAACACAATAAGGTTGATTTAAATGTCAGAATTGCCAAATAAGGACATTAAAAGCTGTTTAACAATCTTCCATATGTTCAAAAAGTTAAGCAGAGACATGAATGACAGTAAATACAAATAAAGCTTCTAGTGATGAAAGCTACAGTGAAAAACCTACAAGATTAATGTCAATCTTTCCAGAAAAAAAAGATTAATAAATTTGAAGATATCATGATAGAAACCATCCAAAGAGAAGCTTGGAACAGAAAAAATTACAAGATTCATAGAGCATCAGTGAATACTAAGACAACATCCAATATAGTCACATGTGTGTACCTGGCAGTTGCAAAGTAAAGGAGGGTGAAAACGGGACAGAAAAAAATATTGGAAGACATAATGCCTGAAATTTTTCCAAACTTTATAAAAATTTTAAGTCTACAGGCACATGGAGCTAAACAAACCTTTGGCATGAGGAAGATGAAGATCCCACCAGTGCTCATCTAATCAAATTAATTAAAGTTAGTCAGAGAGAGAAAAATCTTAAAAGATGTTCAACAAAAAGACACCTTATGTATAGGAGAACAAGTAAGGATGGCAACAAATTTCTTGTTTGAAACCATTAAAGATAATAGGCCTGTGATGCAACATTTCAAAAACATGGAAAGTAAAAACACTGTCAGTGTACAATTCCTTAGGTATCAAAAATATATTTAAAGATAAAGACATATAAAAGCCAAAAGAATTCATCCCCATGAAATGATCACTAATATGCCATGTACATGTATCAAATGTGCTCTAGAAATGTAAAACTATATGCTGTAAACATGAACTAACAAAAAACAATAAAAATAAAGACTAGAAAAGGGGATTTAGAGTCCAAGGAGGAAGATAGATGGGGAGGGGAAAGTGAATTTTAAAAAAAATCAAGATGTATCATGTACGTGTACCTACTCTTTAAGATCAGTATAAACTTCATATACCACAAACATGTACCAATAAAATAAAATTATAAAAATAAACAAAGTGGGTGTTAAAAATGATCACTTAAATACTCCAAAAGAAGGTAGAAAAAAAGAGGAAAAGTAAAAAATCTTGGGACAAATAGAAAATAAATAGGAGGGTGAGAGATGAAAATGAACTCAATGGTCACATTAAAGATAAGTGGTCTAAATATTTTATTTAAAAGATAAAGATGACCAGACTGAATAAAACAAACAAGACTCAACTATGTACTGCATACAAAAAATAGGTTTTAATTAATAAGGTGCACATGAGTTTTAAAAAATACAAAAAGTTATACAATGTTAATAGTAACAAAAAAGTTTTATTAACATCACATAAAGCAGTTGTCAGAGCAAAGAGAATTATCAAGGAATTACAACATCATTTTATAATAAAGTCATCAGTGTATTGAAAAAAACAATAACCCTAAAAGTTTATGCAACTAATAACAAAAATTGTCAATGCCCATTCAAGAATGAATAAGCAATGTAAATGGTCCTCTATCTGCAAAGTACATTGAATTTATTACTAAAACCCACTTCACAAAGAAAGCTAGATTCTCATGGCTTCACTAGAGAATTCTACCAAGTATTTCAGGTTGAAATTTTTTGAACACTACCACATTCATCCAGAAAAATGTAAAGAAATTTGCTCTAGTTTTCTGAGGTCAGCATTTCAGATTTCAAAATAGCATAAAGAAATGATAAAAAAATAAAACTGAAAATCAATAACCTCATAGATAGAAGTGTTAACAATGATAACAGAATAATGTTATATAAAAACCTATTTGGTTTTAATATTCAAAATAAATAAATTCATTATATTTAAAAATTTAAAAGGAGAAAATGCTTGACCTTACAAATAAAGAAAAATATTTGACAAAACCAAGAATACATTCAAAATAAAAACTCTCAGGAAACTTAGAATAGAATAGAACTTTCCCAACTTGATAATGTTCATTATTGAGAAATTCATGATTATCATTATGCTCTTTGATAGAAAATGAAATGCTTTACTCCAAAATTTAGGATGACTCTCACAAGGACATCTATTCCCACTCTACTTAGCATTGTACTAGAGTTTCTAACCAGTAGAATAAAACAAAACAGAAAACATAATGGCATACAGATTGAAAAAGGGAGAGGTAAAACTGTCTTTATAATTCAATGAATTCTATAAATAAGAGCTATTGTATTTTATAAGGTTGCAGGATGCAATGTACATAGGTAGGTGATTAGATAGATAGATAGACACACAAAATACATAGACACACAGACACATAGAGATAGATAGACACACAAAATACATAGACACACAGACACATAACCTATAATGACACCAAGTAAATCAGTCATTGCCTGGGAGCAGGGGCAAAGGACTAATAATGAGTTGACATGGCCCTTTCTCCTTGCCAGTTTGTAAGATTTCAGATTGTAGAGTTGCTTATGTTCAAGGTATAGTCAGGAGAAGGCAAACAGGGTGGACCTGTCCAGGAACCATCACTGGAGGGAAACTCTTAGAGTTGTGAGTGTACCTTTGCTCCTGACCAACACTGCTGCCAGATATTATCCTCAGTAATAATGAGATAAGAAGGAACATACTCTAAGATCAGGTGTTTTTAAAGATATTGCATTATGGAAAAGATTAAATTGATTTTCCATGTACCCCTGTCGTAGAGGAAAGCTCAGCCTTTGTACCTTGCTATACCAGCTTGTATTTTTATTCTTTACCTTTTTGCCAGCCACTACCACCTGGATTGTGATATACGGTCCTTAGGACCTTTTCCTTGCCTACCATGGCAGTCCCGTACCAACCTGTATTTTATGGATACCAAACTACTTCAGTTCTCCTGAAAAAACGTGTTTGTTCTATGCTTTTCCATAAAGCCCTCCAGGGATGTTAATAATTTGTATTTTGGTCCAAATGCAAAAGTGATATTTAAAGCAAGTTATGTTGGGCACTGACATTGTTCATTTTTATTTTTAAAAGGTTGAATTCAGGCTAGAGAAGGGTTTGAACCTATGAAAATAGGTCTTGTGAGGCATTTCTATGAGAACACTTTCCAGGTTACCTATATCCTTCTCCGTGGTGGGAAGCAGGAGAAAATTACGCCAAACCATCCCTTACAAGGAAAGAGTATTTAGGTTTGACATGTGTAATCTTGTGGGTAAAAAGTGAAGAACCTTCTGTTTAATGAGCTCAGAAGTTTTCTTTTGTCAGCATTAAACTTCAAAGAGAATTCTTGGTGTTCTAAATGATTATGAAGTCATATGAGCAACTAAATAGTTATTTAGGATCACTAGGCTTGTATAGGATCGGTGATGAGTTTTTATTGGGAAGGACCAATACAAATTTGTTGTGCACATTTAAGTATGTTAGTTAACAGCATGGGCAAAGCAGAAGAGATAGATCTTCTATTGATTTAGTCTTAGGGATTATCAGAATAAATACTATAGTGAAACTGTCAGAGGCCGGTGATGCATCTCAATGGCACAGTCCCTGCTTGGCAAGCACAAGGTCCTGAGTTCAACTCCCAGTACCAGAAGAAAAAAAAAGAAATTGCCAGACTTTTTATCAATACAAAGACGGAAACAGAAATGTACAGCAAATCAAAAAGATCGGGGGAATGGGATGCGGTGGAGAGTGGCCATGACTAATGAAGTAGGTTTGAGCAAAGTTGCATGCGGTTGGAAGTAGACCCACATACACCTCACTTCCCGTCTCTACTTTTCCTCCAGAGCCCCTGCAATCCGGCTTCTCCCATCAAGCACAGCCATGACTTCACCAAGCTAAATCACACACTGTCTTCCCAGTAGGTATCTTCCCTGACCTCAGAAAAACCAGAGGCTTAAAACCTCCCTTAAGCTTGAGATCATACACCAACTTTCACTGAGAAGGTTTTATCCTGATTGTTTAAGAGCTGCCTCAAGCTGTCTGCAACTTTGTTGGACAAATCTGAGACTTAAATCTCCGTAAATAACACCAGTATTCATCTGGGAAACAAGCCAGAAATTTGGGACATTTTTTTCTCACTGTGAACATTTAACCCATCTCTAATTCTTTCGGTTGTATCTCTACGTGTCCTTCAATGCCATCCTGTTCTGTCTTTGGCATCTCTTTAGCAGTAGGTATCCTTGACTACTCTCCTCAGAGGCAATTTATCCCTGACTTCTAGAGCACAGTACTCCATGAGATTTCTTTTTCCCTTCTGAGTACTCCTTCTGAGACCCTTTTTGAGAATCCCTTTTCTGTTTCTCAAAAATTGATTCTTATTCCAACTACTTTTCTCAGCTCTACACACACTACCTATTCATTAACTCGTATGTCTTCAGTTATTCTCAAATCTATATTTAAAAAGTTACACTGACTTCTTGTGTTTCCCACTGTCACTGCCTCCTGCGCATGTATCACAACGCCCATACTACCTCATTAAAATGCAGGGCGGGATGAAAATTGGTGCAAGATTTCTGAGTTCAGTCCCCAGTAGTGCAAAGAAAAACAGTCTGATTTGTATGTGCTTATATAGCAGTTGAAAAGTAAATTCCACTTAAGAAGAATAAATTTTCCAGAGTGGAATAACACAGGTTACATAAACAGGAATAGAAATTAGAATGGCATCAGTTTTTCAGCATCTACATTGAGAAGCAGAAAGGAGTAGAGCAAGGCTTGCTCAATTAAGAGTGAAATTTTCGCCCTAAGTTTCTATATACAATCAGATTATTAAATAAGGTGGAAGTATTTTTTTTTTTTTTGAGGTTGAGAGGGACTACAACTTTATTTCAAAAAGACACTTGTCAATATTTGTATCAAAGTAGTTACACCACTGGTCCTTCTTTCTCCTGACTGACCCAAAGAGAGACCACAACAAAGGAACATACACTTTAAACCAATAAGCTACAATATGTACATCTAACAGACCTCACAGAAACCTCACCTAAAAGTGGGGATCAAGTAGGGGAATAACTTCAAAAGATCAGCACGCGGCCAGCCCAAAGACTGCACAGAATGCTTCACAGCCAGATGGGCTAGCCATGCACTCCAACCCCAAAGAAGTGAAATTTCAAATAATATAAAATTTAAAGAGTTCTGTACATAAGCTATTCAAGATTTCTCCAGCATTGACTGATGCAAAGCACATTGAGATGACACTTTTAAAGATAGCAGTTTCAGACACAGAAAAGGGTGAGATGAATTTCATATGGCTGAATCGGTGGGGAAAAATCACTTTCCTTTTCTTTCAAGGAGGCAGGAGAGCAATTAAGTGGTCACCTCAACATTAAGGGAGGGACACATAATCCATTCAGTGAGCAGCTGGGAAGGGAATGTAGGGGACAACGACTCTTAGCATATCATTTTAAGATAGAATGATTCTAGTCTTAGTGCAAGCCTCAGAATATGTCTTGAGAAACATACGGAGGGGTTGTAAAAAGTTAACTTTACAGTTGACTTTGCCCTGGAATGCTAATGCTTCTCCAAAGACAAAGAACACCCAGGCCCAGATAACCAGCTATAACCCTGCCTGGGTTATTTCATCCCTTCCCTGGCCCTAGACAAACATTGTAACCATAAAGGAAATGTATGGTTATCTAAGGGGGACATATAGAACAGAGTACAAATAGTATAAATCATTGTGGTTGAGCTCATGATGGGAGCCTGACCTGGTTATGTGGCACAAGGAAAACAATGTGTGGCCAGGGCTACAACATTCCAATCTGCTACCATGGAAACCGAAAATGTATATAAGGTGGGAACAAAAGCAGGCCCACTCCCACTTCCCTGACTTCCAAGTCAGGGATGAAGAGTGGATAGCCTCAAAGTAATAAAGCTCTGTTCTCAGTAGAGTCCTTCGGTTTCTTGTGGAATGCAACCCAATTTTTGCTGTTATAGGTATAGAAATTAAAATATTTGCAGGATCATTGCATCTCAAAATTTTATCTTCAGGGCATCGTTTCTTGGCTGCATTTCAAGAGTATGAGACAGGAGACAAGGACGTTAACTAAGGGGCTATCAGCTTCAACCCAGAAGAGAGACAATGGGAATTCTCTGGGCATTGACAGTGGGAAGTTTCAGGATGACCAGCTGTGAGCAGTCATGGTAAGTCATCAACTCACACTGAAGTGGAGGACGCAGACCTCCACCAGGGAAGTCTGTGCAAGAAACATAAAGCAGGAACATGACTCTGTATGGTGAATTACACTGAGAATATGCTAGAAAAGTATGTAAAGAATTAGAGATCTAGAGCTGGGCGTGGTGGCACACTTGTAATCCCAGCACTTGAGAGGCTGAAGCAGGAGGATCGTTGCAAGTTTGAGGTTAGCCTGGGCTGCAAAGTGAGCTCAAGGCCAGCCTGAACTGCATAGTGAGACCCTGTCTCAAAAGATTAAAAAAAAAAAAAAGTATTAGAGATCTCTAGAAAGAAACTTAATCCAATGACAAAGCAAGGAAAGTAGTAATATCAGGATTACTGACATTTATAGAAGAAGATAAACTGTAGTTAAGTAAAATATTTAGCTGAGTAAAAGAAACATTTGTAAAGTCATAATTTAAACAGGTAGAGTACTGGTTTACCCTTATTGGGAAATGGACAGGGGCAGGAGAGGCTGAGCCAGGGTGTGAGATCTTCATCTGTCTTCAAATAAAAACATACCGGCTAACCCTCACCACTTCCTGAATAGCAGAGCAAGAGGACCAGTTAACAATATGAAAACAAATGCCAAGGAAACAGGAAAAAGAGCAAACGCAATTGCTTCTGAGATCAAAACTGGAGGAGAGGGGAAGGGTGCCACATAAGACTAGCTGGAACATGTTAGCTCTTTAAACTATGTAAGTTCTCAGTTCACCAAATATTTTCTTAAAATACTACACAATGCTCTGGAAGTAATGTTAAGGAGATAAATGGATGAGCCTGATACTCAGAACCAACAGAAACAATGATAGTGATTTGAGCACCTACATCTACCCAGACTCTCTGTACAGGGCAAATTCTGTTGGGATTTTTCCATTTGCTTTAGCAAACTCCAATGTCTCGCTCCTGACAGAACCTTTGCTAAGTCCCGCGGAAGTGTCGTGATGCAGGTCAGATGCAAGTGTAGCAGGTACAGTGTAGATTCTGAGAGGAGGTGGGATAAAGGGACCTTGTGGGACAAGTCAGGGAGGGATGGGAAATTGGATTAAAAGTTCTCCATTGAATGGGTTAAACCTTTCAGCCACTGCACTTTAGCACTACCTCCTGTAACAAGATCACACCAAGTGAATTTCCCCAGGCGATTTCTCAGATAAGCTGTTTCTTTTTGACTGTACTGAGTTATGTCTCTCTCTCTCTCTCTCTCTCTCTCTCTCTCTCTCTCTCTCTCTCTCTCTCTCTCTCTCTTTCTCCCTCTCTCTCTCCCCTCTCTCCTCTCTCCTCTCTATCTCTCTCTGTCTCTGTTTCTCCCTCTCTTTCTTTCTCTCTTTAAACATTTACTACAGGGCCCTCAGGGATTCTGGAAGTTTCCTTTGCTTGTACTCACTGATAGTTGACACAGAAGTTTAATTCCTTATAATTAATAAATCAAAGAGCCCATCAGTTACACCCTTCTCCAAGACTCATTCTGAGCTCAGTAAATAGGAACAGAGCTGCTCGTGGAGATTTCTGTTGAAGGGAATGCAGTCCTTACAGGCATTCTGAGCAACAAAGCCAGGGAAGAGAGAGGCTTCCCGGGGCTGGCAGTTCATTAGTGTCTCACAGAAAACCACATTGTATTTCCAAAGGGCTGTAAGTGGAGGAATGATTTTTGCCTCATAAGCACCCTTCGTGGAGGGCACGAGAGCAGGGGCAGAGTCAGCAGCTTCTGCTTCAGGTAACTGATGTTGAGCAAGTGCCTTTTAGAGATAGCACTTACCTACCGCGCAGAGCCCTTTCCTTTGAAAAGAATATTTGGTGGAGGGGGGGCAGTGCCATATATTTCTCTCATATCTTTTCAGTAGAGAAGGCCTGATGGAGAAGACTGTATTAGAGGGAGCTCCTAATTGTTCTGGCAAGGTGAATGGAAATCTTTGGTGTGCCTGAGATGCATGCTTTGGCTTAATTCCAATTATCATTGCTCTGCAAGAAGAGCATTCTCTCTTCCTGAGGAGCATTCTCCAGATCCTTCTCTTGAAGGGCTGAGCAAAGCTCTCACATCTAAGTGTTAATGACACCATAATCAGAAACACAGTGTTTAATTTAGAACAAGAAAGAAGGTTGGATTTCCTGCCCTGATTTATGGGGGGGTTGTCTGGGGTCAGAAAGTCTCATCCAGTCTCCACTGAATCAGAGATTTCATATTGGCCAAGGCTGACAGTGTACAAATAGGTGATTACAAAATCAGCTTCTGTGGCATTTGCCAGGTATCAGATATTGAAAATGTGTTTAAATTTAATTAAAATCTTTGGAAAATTATGAAGAGGATAAGCGGCATGGTTTTTGCATTGGCATAGACAAGACTTGTTGAAGAATCAAGTACAGAATTTGGAATTCAGTTTAGACACAAGGGTCAAACTTCATGAAGAACAGAGAGACTCAGGTCTAGGTACAGGAAACATTCTGCACAAAAATTAGGAAGCCAGGTAGGTGACCTATATAATATAATGGCCACATAATACTCAGGGCCAGCATTTTACAGCTTCACAGAAGAGGTCATAAATACTGATGATCTGGCAGCAAGAACAGCCCCAAGTGGCCTCTTCAAGGTCTGTGTAACTTCAGATCTACCTTTTTTGCCACTTTCTGCCCCATCCATTCAATTTATAGGCAGTAATAAGTCATTTTTCACTCTGTTCCACACTAAGAGGCCCTATGACCTTCCTGGGGTGGAAATGAAAATCAAAGAAATGAATGTAAAAACCAAAGAACAAAGTGCATCTCTAGCTAGATTCTATGTTGATAGTTTTCTGCAATTTAAAAAGACTTCTTTATGCAAATAGATCATGGCACTTGGCCAAAAATAAAGCAGCACATGACAAACTCAAGAAATTCTATTCTTTGTCATAATATAAAGACAAAATAGATGTGGTGGCACATGGATAAGGATGCAATACAAATACGTGTCTTGATCACTCAGCGAGTGGCATGGAGCTAAAGTCTTCCTTAATATCTGCTACATGGGATTTGATGAAGACTGTAAAATGCAGGGTACAAATCAGTGTGGAGTGTAAAGTTTAATGTCTGTCTTGTCACTGGAAACTTTTACAATGACCTTTAGAGCTACACTCAAGAATTGGGTAAACATGAAATGGAAAGAAGATATAATTTCTATATCCCTTTTAAGGTTAATGCAACCAATCCTTAGGCCTAGAGATTTTAAGAGACTTGCTGCCGCAGTCTTCTCTGCCTCCTAGAAAAATCCTGTGGAGCAACCCACCTTTTTGCTTTCTGCCAGTGGCAATGCCATGGAAACACAGATTTGATCCACAAAGCCAGCCAGGTCATTTAAAATATCCACTCTTTCAAAAAAGACACATACAAAGACTGTTTTATAGTTTCTTGTATTTTTTAAAAGCAGCAGGATATTTAAAACTGACCCACTTTTTTTCCTGATAGAGTGAATTGTTAGCAATAGTCACAATATTACTGGCAGAATTACTTTTATTCCTTGTTATGTCGAGGGTAACTAAAACATTACTTGGGCTTTTGCTTTCCTGTTATATTTCAGCCAAGTTAGGCTTTCACAGGTTGGCACTGTATTGGTTCTGTTATGCAAGATTTAGTCTCTGAAACACATATGTATGGAGGGTTTATTTTTTTTTAAGTAAAAATTATTTGGCTCCTAAATACATAAGTATTCAAGTCAGCTTCTTAAAACCTGAATTCATAGTCTTACAACTAGAGATTTTAGATTATTTGGTGGTAGCTAAGCCCTACATTTTGCAAATAAGGAAACTGAAGATTTCTACAAATTAAAGTAATGGAGAGGGAGTTAGAGCCCTGCTACTCAATTCAAACCTTCTGTCTATGAAAGCTCTACTCCCCTGGATTAAACCATTGCTTTCCTTAGACACCTAGCTGTAAACGGAGGTGTGGGAGACTAGGTTCAAAGGCTGTAAGGGTTAAGACATACTAGGATCTATAAGAAAATAAGGAGAAATGTTCAGTCTATACAGCATTGAATTCTAGTTAAAATGACATTAACATCAACAATAAGCTTATGCATTGGCCATTTTTCCAAACCAGTCCTCACCTCATAGTGAAATAATACACTCATAAGTCCTACTTCCTCCTGGAGCTACAGAGCCTTTCCCCAGCCTTGCCAGGGTTCCTTTGAGATCCTCACCCATATCGCTGTCCTGCAGTGAACAATTTCATCATTTTGTGCAGGGGTGTACACCTTTTTCTTACATGGTCTCCTAAAACTCTCTAATACTTCCCATCTTTTTCTTTTGGAAATTGTTAAACAAAAGGTCAGACATCACATCAGTATGTTGCTAAAAGTGAATACTAAATAAACAAATCTTTTCTGATCTTCTAGTCAGGGGCAGATATTATACAAAATATGTTTTGTATATCTAAGTCCAGTAATCTCTGACAAAGGCTCAGTGAAGCAGCCTCATGTTGTTGATATAGAATTAAACTAACTCTTATAATGGTACAGTGACTTTCTCAAATTTATCATACTTACAAATGGAAAAGTCAGTTTTTAAACATGGATGTTGTTGTTCAATGCTTTCTCACCAAATCAAAATTAGGGTTTTTTTTTTTTTTCCCCAGTAAAAGCAGATGTGTAGTACACCTATAGAAACTCATCTCATACACTGAAGTGAGGTATCCAGTTCTGACTGCCTCTGCAATGCTAGCTATAAAAGTAGGTATAAATTGAAAGATCACAAGTGCTGGTATTTGTAGGTTTTCCATATATCATACTGAATAAGCAATTTTGATATCACGTGGCACAGATGCAGCTTTATGTGATGTATTACTTTCTGATGGTACGTGTAATTTTAGTGGCATATTAAGAAGTATTCTTCTATTACTGATTGTTAGTGCTACATTAAGAAATATTCTTCTATTACTGATTTTAATGATTGAGAGTCTTTTCTAATTGTTGACATGAGAACTTATAACTAAGAAACGAGGGAAGGCTTCATGCAGGAAGTGAAATCTGATTTGGGATTTAAGGGATGAGGAACTGCTGTAGTTTCTAATCTGTTATGTTAAAATTTGTCCCTTTCCTTGAGGAAAGCTCTGTAAACTGGAACTTCATTAAAAACATAAGCAAAATACTTTTAGTGGAGTAAAATATTATTTGCAATATAAATTTTTTTTTTTTTGGTTTTTCTCCGGTACCGGGAACCAAACTCACGACCTTGCGCTTGCCAGGCAGGCGCTTTGCCGCTGAGCTAAATCCCCAGCCCCGCAATATAAATATTTTAAATACATCTTCAATAAGTTAGGCAACCCTTTTCTATCTTGAAAATTTTAAATCTTGTTTTCTGTTTTTTCTTAAGAAAATGAGGCCCATCTATACCACTGAAGACTTGATTATACGTATGACATTTAGGTAAAGAATGAGAAAATGAAGCAGAATACATGTCCTTCTGTATCTAAAGTATACATTAACTTCGAAGGTGGCTTCCATGTTAATTATTTCAGTATTTATTTACCTAATTGGGTCCTCAAATCATAAAATCATAAGAAGCTTTATTAAAAGTTGATCCAGGCAGATGGGTTATAAATTGCAAAAGGAAAATAAAAGAAAGCTCAAGGTTAATACAGAAGACGCTGTGTCTTGGTTACTTCTCTCTCATTGCTGAGACAAAATACCCAACACCCAAAATGAAGGAAGGAAAGGTGTATTTAGCTCACAGTTTGGGGAGGTTTCAGTCCATACGTGGCTGGCTCAAAGACAGAGTGGCACATGGCAGAGGGCAACAGTTCCTGGTAGAGGAAAACAGCAAAAGCAGCAAGAGCAAAAGGGGGAAGAGGGAGAGAGAACAGGCTCTTTCCCTCCCTTACATTGTATGCAATCTGTCCACCCCAGAGTGGGTGTAGCACTCACACCCATAATCCCAGCACTGGATCATGGATCAATGATAAACTCTAGAAGCCCACCCCATGACTGCATGAGGCTTTGGGGGGACATCCAGACACAAACCATGACTTTTTCTGAAGATGATCCAATTCTCTGATCCATTCTTTTCAATAAAGGCTGAACCAGTCTAGCTCCACTCTAGCCACTCATTCTGATCTCAAGGTTATATTAGTTTTTTTGTTTTGTTTTATTTTTCTTCACTCACAAATCTCCCTGCTTGAATATCTCTGAACCCAGGCTGGTAACTCATGTCTGACTCCCGGTTGGATCCTTTGTATGACCATATGACTTGAGGAATATTGACTGTGGCTAGTACCTACACACAGTCAATACCAGTGGTTCTTCAGAAATGCACCTCTCTGCTGCGTGCCTCAGAGATCATGTGTTGGTAACTTCACTCTTACTGCAGTGGTGCTGGGGGGTGGGACTAATGGGTGGTATTTGGATAATGGGGACACAGGCTTCACGGAAGGATTAATGCATAAAGGTGGGGATAGGTCTGTTACTATGGAGTGGGTGGCCCATTTCAAACCCTTTCTTGTTCTCTTTCTCATCATGTGGTGCCTCCCAGCATACTATAACAGAGCAAGGTGCCAGTGCCTTGAAGTTGTGCTTCCTAGCATCCAGAAGTATAAGAAAATAAATTTTTATTTTTTATAAATTATCCAGTCTCGGATATATTATTATTGTAGCACAACACGGATTAAGAGTCTCTTTACCTAATTGCTCCATATATGTGGTTGTTGTACCTCTCATCCCAGAAGCAGTTAAGCAAAACTTTCCACATTTTCTTTATTAGTTGAAATATTCATTACATTGTGAATATTGTATAAGTTGTAACTCAATTCAAAACTGATTGCTTTATTTTTCAGAAACTCAACATTTGATTATCACGCAGTAAACACTGGTCAACATAGTTCTTATTTTAGCATTCAATTAAATTATTCTCCAGATATGTTATTGAATAATTATTGGAGAGAATTGTTTTTTCAATATGTTTCATTGAAAAGAAGCACAGCTGTACTATGAAAGTACATAAGACATGAACTCTAATGTCAAAGAGCTTAAAGTTTGGTGAGGATAATATCTATGAAAACAAATCAGATATAATTCAAAGTTTAAAAAGTGTTAAAGTAGTAGAATCAGAATACCATGAGTAGGCAGATGAAAATAGTTAATTTAGGGGCTTATGAAATATTTAATCCAGGAACTGACATTTGAGTTCAAACAGAGAATGAAAATTTAACAAGGTATAAAAAATATTAAAATATACAAGTATTATATGAGAAATCAGATTTGGTGAGGAATTATTGGGACAAAGCCAAGGGCTTTGGACACTATAGTAAGAAATAAGTCAGAATTGAGTGTCACAGTGGTGCTGATTGGTATGGATTCTATGCAACCAGAATGAATGGCCTGCTTTGGGGTATTTAGTACTAGTCTCTGTCCTTTTCTACCACACTGCAAATTGTCAACACTTGTAGAACAGGATTGTAATTCAGGAGCACCTCGGGGCTCCTTGCTCCCTTTCAAAAGCACAAGATTCCTTAAAAAAACAACAAAATCAGAAGTTCAGTCTCCATTTTGGGTCTAGGACCACCCTTACCAGACTGGTGAATCTTCCTGCGTGCACTAACTCCTCTGTGGGTTCTTTTCAACGTGGCCTCTCAGCCCCTATGGGAAGCCGTAGTCCACTCGCAAATCAAATCTCCACTCTCTGTCCTTTCACAGTAGCTCAGGAAAGAATGGAGCAGAAAGTAACCCCTTTTTGCCACTGCATTCTCTGATCTCCATTACGTTAATACTCCACCCTGAAGAAGTGTCTATCGATGTCTTTATTGAAGACTTAGAGGAATTTTAGAAAAGAATTTTAGTGCGAGGAAAGATGATGTAAAAGTTCTGTTTACAGCGGACCTTGGAATAACGGTAAGCTAAATGATCAGGCCTTAAGAGAGCTCTTTAGTGCTGGGAATTTATCTCAGTGGCACTGTGCCTGCCCAGCAAGAGTGAGGTTGTGAGTTCGATTCCCGATACAAAAAAAAAAAAAAAAGAACTCTTCGGAGAGATTAGGAAAGATGTTACAAAATGGGGCAATTAGTGTCTTAGTTCCCAGCCCAATGTCAGCCTCTATATTTCATTGTGGATCATTTTTAAAAACTTCAGTAATAATCCTAAAAGAAAACAAATAGCAACCTTAACCAGAAAATAAATGAAGATTGCAAAAATTTTCATTAAACTTTAACTATATAATTATGTCAATAAAAAAGTAAAAAATAGTATTACAGCACAAAAAAGAAAACAATGACAATATTTTTTAAAATTACATTAATATACATTTTGAAAAAATTCTGCTTCCCTATCAGTTTGTCATAGTGATAAATAACTTTACAATTTATCACAATTAAATAAGGAAAAGCTACTGAAAAATAATTTTAATGATGTTATTAAAAGTTCATAAAGTATTTCATGAATAAATGCAAATTTGCACTTTCCATACCAAAAAAATTACCCCTTGCAAATTGTATCTATTTCACTGCTTAATTTTAAACACAAATTTTAAAGTGGTCACAATGAAAGACAGAATTGAAATAACCTGTGTCACGTTCCTTTGTCATTGTGATCACTGCGCCATCATTGTTTATTTCAAATCCATTATTTAAATCAGGAGTATGTAATCTCTCATGAGTCAGAGATACAGGCCATATTTGAAATGCGCTCCAATCATTCCAAGCTATTTTAAAGTTACTTCCAAAAATGCATCGATGAAGCTGAGTCTATCAGAAGCAACTGTATAAATAAGAAGTCTATAAATTAAGGTCCTTAGAGAACATAATGTTTTCTGAAGGGTCAGTAGTAAAAATATGTTACTTTAAAGCCTACTATGGATTATAAATACTGAAAAAGAATTGTAGTAATCATTCAGAACTTAGACCTACAAATTATTTTTCTCACAGGAATATTTCATCACTGACACTGTTTACTATTTTCATTTCCTGGTAGAAATTAAAAACTGACTTTGGGTCAGTTTTATAATTGTTTTGAACTTGCCTGTAGCAAATACTCTTTCTATGATCTGTGCCCGGGCCATATAGCCCTGGTTAAATAGCTAGTGATCTGCAGACATTTGAATAGTCCTCTGAGCTGTTCAGAATGGAGCACAAGGAATCTTAGGAGAACTGGAGACACACTCAAGAGTAGTAAGACTATATCTGCTTTTCCCCTGGGGTGAGAAGTGGGTATCACAGCATTCAACTTCACTCAAGTCACATGGAGTTACCAATCCAGGAAGGCATTTTGTGGAGGAGAGACGAACCCAGGAAAAAAGTGTCAGAGTTTGTTACTACAGGCAGAGGATCAGTCAACCAAAGAGAATGTCTTTCAGGTGTGGAGGTCACAGGAGGAATCTCTGTAGAGAAATCCCGTGGGAGAACTCGTATTTTTTTTTCACTGCCATAACATATCAGCCCTCAAGAGGACTGTATTGGTCAGATAAAAGAAGTGTTCCCTGATAGGTTTTTTTGGAACAGATAAGAATAGAACAAAAATAAAAATGCCTTTATTGTGGGCAGGAAGAAGACCACAGCAAAAAGGAGGGATGTGCAGCTTCTGAAGGCCTGGCCTAGGGACAAAGGCTAAATAGAACCAGGCTGGAGGCAGGGTTAAGGGGGTAGACCACCTGAGGTGACAGACTGGGACTGGGCAAGAGCATGGGAAAACGAAACAGGGGAATAGGAAGTACTAATTTGGAAGTACTATTACAAAAAGGGGAATAGGAAGTACTAATTTGACTCAGAGGAAGAAGTATGGGGCTTAACACATGGCCTCTAATGGCCAGCGCCATATTGGCTGGGTGTCATAGCACATGGCTTCCAGTGGGCGGCGCCATAGCGATCTGGCAGGAATTATAGTGAGGCGAGAAACTCATTACTCCCTTTTTTCTTTCTCTTCCTTCTTAATCCTCCTTCCTTAAATTTGGAGAAACCAGAGAAATAAAATAGTGCATGGGAGAGAAAGAAGTGAAAGATGAAGATTGAAAATAGAGCTCATCCTTTTTCTTACTGCTGCTCTCCAATGCAAGGGTCAAATGTGGGTTCTACAAAAGCATAATCTTATACCCAATTTAAACTGGGCTGGAGTTTTGCTAGAAATGGATCTCGGTTTTGTACCTGTCAGTGACCTAGAATTTACGACAGTGTCCAAGTGCTGAGAGATCCAGTGAAACCTATTTCAAAGCGATGATTGAAAAAATAAAAATGCACTGCTGAATTTAGCACATCAATAAACTGGCTACAGTATAACCCTATCCATAAACTACACTAATCTGTCAATGCTATCAGTGGCTAGCAATCCATTTTTACTTTATACATCTTCAATGGTCTTAGCATTTGCAAAAACGTTTCTTGTCCCATGACCTCTGCTCCAGAAACAAAACATTTTAAGTGTTTATCGTGGTGTTGAACTTTGAGCTGTCCAAGAATTAGGTTTGGGAGGCAGCTGAACTCTCTGAGCATTCCCTTAACTATTCAGAAACCTCTGGATCATGAAAAATGGTCTCTGTAGAAGGAAACTGTCTTCCTTCCATGACCTCCTGTCCCCATCGCCCAAAAATGGCCTCCTGTGGAAAAGAGAGTGACTTCCGGTACCTCAGCAATGTGTTTTCATCAGCCCACATCTTCTCCGGGGCACATGTCCAGTGCCAGCCTCCATCAGACGCTGCAGCTAAGACTCGGCCCACTTCTTCCCTGCATGCTAATGCTTTTTTTACTAAAGTTCCTCTTATTAGCTCCCTTTTGCTGCTTTTGTGACAAAGTGTTTTCAATTATCTTCATATAGAGGATGGGATTCTCAAAAATTCTCAAATTTCAAATTTGAAATTTTCGAATTAAATCTTAAATTAATTTAAGTAGCAAAGCTATGCTTGGTAGCATTTTAGTGGGGATGGTATACTGCTAAAACAGTTTGATGGGTATAGTGACACAAATATTGATATTGGTTTTTTTGTATACTTCTTTTAAATTTAAAAAAAGTGTTCACAATACCTGATGAGTGTGTTCAAATGTTGCAGGAACGGGTCTGGAAGCTGTTCCTGGAAACAGCAGAGATGCTCTAGAACAAGCACAGGCTGGACACAGCCTGGAGGAAAGGATGAATAAGAGTTTTGTTAAACCACAGGATCTTCTTCAAGTTTATACACAAATGCCCTAATGCATAGCTCTTTAGTATGTTAGAAGGTGTTGTATTGTAAAGACTTTGTGTATATCATTTTATTTATTATGGACAGCAGGCTTATGATGCATACCCAATTATTATCCATACTTTACAGATGAGGAAACCAAGGCTAGAATAGTCCCAAAAATAGCTTAAGACAAATAAATAATTTTGAATCTTCCTCCTATACCTTGAGTCTGTACCCCAAGAGGATCATTTGAATACTGGAGTTCAAGATCAGCCTGGCAATATACTAAGCACAGTAGTCCATCTTAAAAAAGAAAAAAGGAGGAAGGCAGGAAGGCAGGAAGGCAGGAAGGCAGGAAGGCAGGAAGGCAGAAAGGAAGGAAGGAAGGAAGGAAGGAAGGAAGGAAGGAAGGAAGGAAGGAAGGAAGGAAGGAAGGAAGAAAGGAAGGAAGGAAGGGGAAGAGAGGAGAAGGAAAGGAAGGGAAGGAGAGGGAGGGGAAGGGGGTAAGGGAAGTCAGGACAAAACAGGAAAAGCGAGAATAAGGAATCATTTTCACCTTGGTATCATACAAGTCTTTTTCTTTTCTTTTTTTTGTTTTTGGAATGGAACTCACAACCTTGTGCTTGTCCCAAGCAGGTGCTTGTACCACTGAGCTATATCCCCAGCCCCTCATATAAGTCTTTTTGTACTTGTAATAGTCATAGTAGAATTCTAATCCAAATTATAATTTTTGAGCTTTAACATATGACATTACCTACATGATTACAAGAAGTTTGCAGATAATATATTCTGTAGAGTCTGTGACATTGATGCATGATCTCTACAAGCTTTCATGGTATATTTAGAGTTTATTCTGGGGAAAACATGCAGATGCTTTCTTTTTCCTACTTTGTCCCTCTGAAAACATCCCAGTGCATAATAATAATGGCTTTAATACGTGTGATATAGCCATCAGCTCCAAAGGGATTAGTAACCAAGGAAAAGGAGTCTAAATGAATTGTAAAGGAGATCATAACCAGCAAATTAAAATAAAGGGAAGCAAACAAAATCTTCTATAATGATATCCAGAGGTGAAAAAAAAATGAACTAATTTTATGTGATTTTCTCTTTAGATGTTTAGATTTGGAAGAAAGTACTCCAAAATGAAAACTTTTATAAAGGAATGAGAGATAAAGCAAGTTAGATTTAGATTATGGTTTCAGATTACAGGGAACAGATTAAGAGCTAGAGAAGCACATGCATTCCTAGGGTAAAGTGTTCCTTAAACAAAAGAAAGGCCATCAGGTGGCAGTGGCAATGCTTCCTTAGCCCAATCTAGGCATTATTTTTTTTAATCCAGGCTTTAGAAACTTCACCTTCTTTGTCCTCTGCCCTGCTGTGATCACACTCTTGGCATTCCTTGATTAATAGTCTACACTAAACCCTAAGGGCTAAGGGCACCCCTTCCTCTAAGCCATGCTTTTGTTATGGAACACATCTGGTACTTGTTCATTCTTTGTTTCTCCCATGGCGCTGAATGTCTCTGCTTTGTCCTGGCTTACCCCTTGTCACCATGGTAACACACAGAGGACCCATCACAATGTTGATAACATTTAAAGACTAAGCCATGTATATATAACCACTATAAGAAATCAAGGGATCTTCTTTATCCCTTTTTTAAGGTCAAGTACTTTCCTTTGCACATTAAAAAGATTAATTTATCTTCAAAATATTTGTAATGGAATCATGTAAGATGCCCAGAGAGATTTTACCCAACTTGCATGAAAGGTAACGTGGTGGCCTGACATAGTTTCATGGATTCTGGTAAAAGACAGGAGACGCTGAAGTCAGGGAAACAGTACTTTGTTAGTTGCAGCAATAGCAGTAGGCAGAATATCAGTATGTATACCAGTTTCCTGAGTCCCAATTCTCAATGTGACATAACAAAGACTGAATGATGCCTACCCATGCACTGGGTTGTGTTACAGGAGAGAATCCCAAGATTAGGGAATATTCATTTTGTATAATTGTTCTTTGCCTTAGAAGAAGAGATTACTATTATATTGGACATTAAGCAAATCTTCCCTGCAGTATAAAATACTATATCCTCCAAAACTACTCTCAGGATATTCTTGGGAAGATATCCTAGCACAGAAGCACTCAGTGTCTCAGTTCACAAGACCATCAGAAATATGAACAAGCCACAATAAATTGTCTCCTAGCAATAAGGGGCCAAGAACAGAGCAGATGAAAGAGGTCTGCTCAGAGCACAGAAAATAAAGTTAACAATTCTACATAATGGCAATGATAAATGCTTCTTCCTGAAAACAAAATAAAATTTATGTTGCTCACGTTTTACATTTGCTCCACTTACATTTGAATTTGCATAGTATAAGTGCAGTATCTAAATCAGAAAGTTTCGTTATGTACCTTTAAATTAAAATTGTATGTACATGAAGGTTAATTTGGGAGTACTTCCCATTATATGGTTGATTCCACTCAGACACAAAAGCTACTCGCATGTCTTCTTTCAAAGACTGCGTTTGCAATGGTTCAGAAGATTGGTGCAGTACATAGCTCCAACACTATATTTCTGGGTAGAAGAGTTAAAAACACAGTAATCATGAAAACAAAGAATTAGAACTTGAGTCACTTGAATTCTGCCCTTCTGTGCAAGTAGAGATTCTGTTTCCCTGATCCAAAGTGCTTGGGACCAGAAGTGTTTCAAATTTTGGAATATTTTCATAGACTTTACAGGCTGAGCATCTCTACTCCAAAAATTCAAATTGCAAAATATTCTGAAATGTGAAACTTTTTGAATGTTTTATCAGTGCTCAAATGTTTTAGATTTTAGAACATTTGAGATTTTGGATTTTCATGTTAGGGATGCTCAATCTGTACTTGGAGTTCTTAACTGTCTCTAAAATTGTTTTCTGTTGCAGAAACATTTAAAAACTGCCACAATTAATCCTGGAAAAATGTTCAAAGTTCTAGAATTTATTGTGAAACAAGATTGTGTAAATCTGTCACATTTATCCTGTGTTTGATATGTTTCCTAACAATTGGAGTGTATTACACCATGAAAAGCTTTTTGAAATAAAAATTACCAAAAAGCACTCTCTGAAGACAAGAGAAGATTAAAGGACAAATTGATCTATATTGTCCATTGAGCACATACAGGAGGAAGAGAGAGATCAATTATCATCAAATCACTGAAAAATACGCAAAACAGAAATCTTGAAACAGAAGCTGAATTTTCATTTTTCTGACAAACCGATATGTAGGTGCAAGATTTTCCCCTTTTTCAAAACATTCATTACTGCAATTGAGCAACATTAAACCATTAATTTTTTACCTTTTTTTACATTTATAGTTATTTTATTTTTAATTGAAGAGTCTCACTGGCATGACTACATATATGAAGTTTTTAAAAACTTCATTGTCTACATTTCTATTTCTATTATCAATCATGGATTTGTTTTATAAAAGAAAATAATGATACAAATACAAACAAACCACCTTCTCTGGGTTTTGAGGCTATCAGTAGTAAGCCAGTAGAGACAAGGAATAAACAATTTGTCTAACTAAATAGAGCCAAGTATTAACAGAGGGACTGAAAAATCACAGAATTGGTCAGAGTTATTGTTAAGAGGGCCGCTCTACAGAGGCAAAGGAATTCTGCCGTACACAAATGATACAGTTTTGGGAACAACAGATTTATTATTAGTATATGTCAATAAGTCAAGGGTCTTAATTAAATAGGTTGCATTTTACTTCATTGTCCAGCCTTCCTGTTGGAATCCTTGAAACATTTCCCTACAACTTAATAAGGATTATCAGTTATCAAATGCTTAGAACTTACATATTTTTAGTTAATACATGCCTCATTTCACTTGTCACAACAATGTCAAAAAGCAGTTATTACACCCATTTCACAGTTCATACCATGTTACCCAGTATTCTAATTTTCAGAAGCTGACCCCAAAATAAAACTTTTCTACAGAGCCCCAGAACAAAAATGGCAAAGCAGGTTTTCATGATACATTAAAGTAGCTGAGATAGAATTCACTAAAACAGTACAAATAGATAAATGTGTAAATACATAAATGGTACACATAACTGTAACATTATATTCCTTTATAGAATCTATATTCATTGTTAATAAAACATACACTACAGAGGAAGTAAAATTGTAGTTAATATGCAGTACTAAATGCAAATAAATAGATAAATTATATTTATTGTGATGTGGATTGCATATTTATTGTGATGTGGATCACACATAGACTAGATGTTTTCCATTCCTTTCTCCTAAGTATATTCATTTATACAATCTTTAGTTAATAGTATTTTTGCTATTTCTTTTGTCACATAGGGATTCATGAAATATTATACACAGCCAACTAAATTTTCATAAAGATGGCAGTTTTATGGTGCTAGTAAACATATTTTAGTAATTGTGCTTTGTTAAATTTAATGAAGCATTGTAATTATTGTCTCTTTATTGCAGCGTGAAACTGCATCCAAAAATGGTGGAGCTGAGCAGAAGGTTTCATCTTTAATGAAAATGAAGATACAAGTATTTTTCTTCAAGTGAATAAGAACTACAGTGGATGACAAAAAAAACCCCTGCTCGTATTGACAGGTTCTAAATCTCTTAATCTAACTAAGGGGAGAAGATTGGCAATTTGGTATTGCTTCCGGGTAGACAGGGAAATAAACAAAGAGTAATTCAGAATATTATTCTGTTAGATTTCTTCTGTATTTTGTTTTTACCTCACTTAAGCTAGAAACACTAGTAAAAAAAAAAAAAAAGCAGTAACAGAAGAGAAATGGAAATAATTAGAAAGCTTAAGAAAGGAGAAACTACTACTGGAGTGCTTCAGTAAGTGAAGCATATCCCTAGATATATGTGGGGTTTTAGATTATTATTTTTAGATCAAAAATGTTCTCCCCAATCTTGTGTGGAGGATGATGGGATCACAAGCTGGTATGTTCACCAGTGGATTCATCCATTCATGAGATCAGTAGCTGAATGGGCTGTTAAGAAGTGGGGCCTGGTTGGAGGTGGGTCACTGGGATATGACCTAGAAGAGTGTGTTCTAATCCTTGACATCTCCCTTCCCTCTACCGGCTGGCTGCCGTGGACTGAGCACCTTTTCCTCCTCCGTGCTCCTTTACCATCTTGTTTCTGACTTCGACCGTGCAGCCATGTACTGAAACCGTGAGCCCAAATAAACCCCTCCTTTAGGTTGTAGGTGAAGGTTACTTTGTCTCTGCAATGAACAAAGTGACTAAGACATCCAAGTAACCTCCCCTGAGTATGGAATCTTTCACAGTTTTTTAAACCTCTTGCTTGACAATTCTGCCTCTTTCTGTTGTTGTAAACCAAACTGTATTAACAGAATAACAGATTAGTGGTCAGTTTTGGAGATAGAAAATCATCAGTTCTACATTTGCCAGGCGTTTTCCCTAATGTTTTCAGAGGTTCTCAACTACCAGGCAAGATGTTATTCTCCAGGAAAATTGTTCAGAGAGGGAGAAGGACCTACGAGTCTCTCAACGCTCATTAACATCTCTGCAGACCAAGCCTCTGTTAGAACAGTCTAACAGCCTCACTTATTTAACCTGAAATTTTTTTTTGTATTGGGAGTTGAACTCAGGACCTTGCACTTGCCAGGCAGGCACTTGTGCCACTGAGTTATCTCCCAAGCACCTCACTTATTTAGAAGTCCTCTTTCTACCATTTTTTCCTTCTCTGTGGACATACAACTATGAAACACACACACACACACATACACATTCATGTGGAATGCACAAATGAGACTAAATAGGAGGAAGAAAAAAGCTTTCTAGATCCACAAAAGTTCAGGCTGGAAAAAGAGTGTGGGTCTCAAAAGAATTTTTTAAACAGTCCTAAAGTTATTTCTCCAGAGCATTTGGAAATACAGTGGTTTGGTTTCTGAATTATTATGTTGAATAATTTTTACACTGAAGTCCTAACTTCCAGCTTCTCAGAATATGATTTTATGTGAGATCTTTAAAGAACTCTTTAAAGATAAAATTAAGTTAAAATGAGGTCACTGGAGTGGGTCTTAATCCAATATGACTAATGTTCTTATAAAAAGAAGAGATTAGACAGTAATACACAGAGTGGATCCTGTGAAGGCACAAGGAAAAGATGGCTAAGAATGAAAGTCTCAGATCAAATTAACCTCACAAACACCTTAATCTTGGATTTCTAGCCTATAGAATTTTGAGAAAATAAGTTGCTATCATTTAAGTCACTCAGGGGATGGTATTATGTTATGGCAACAGAACAAATACAGGGTCCATGAACTGCCATAGAGGTCCTGGAATGCCAGAGAGGTAGAATTTATTCACACTTTCATTCAACAAATATTTCAGGGGAATCTGACATGCATGTGCTCGTCTTTCTGTCCACAGAGATGGGTGAAAAAAACGTTCTCTTCAGTATGGCTACTTTTGTAAATGTCATTGGTGAAAGACCCAGGATTCTGCTCTCAAAGGACTGATTCCCTCAGAATACTCTCTATGTTCTGGAACTTCTTTCCCTAATCTCTTATTTGAATTATCTATAACCACTAGCAGCAACCCTGTAAGCTTTCTGACCTTTAAATAGACATCCAAACAGATGTTCCCTTAGAGAATACACAAGAAAATGCAAATAGAAGGAAATGAGTAAGACGCAGGTCTTTTAAACCCTTCAGATTTGCATATGTGAAAGGTTCAGGTGAAGTTTAAATTATCCGCAGAAGTTTTTTCCCCAAAACATTTTAATGTGTTTCTAGTATTTTCTAGAGATACTATACATGATTTGTATCTTTGATTAAACCACTAAATTAAAGATTTCTGCTTCCCCCATTCCTTCATCCATTGCTCCTGTGCTTCCATAAACAGGCAGATCACTAAAGAACGAGGACTTTTAAATTTTGCATAAGAAGTCGTTCATGTTTAATCTCACACCCTTGGTTCTTGTAATACCCAGCCTGCTACGAGCACACAAGTGGAGATGCCAGCTTCCTGCTCTTTTATGCTACTGCCACACCTACACACTTCAGATCTTCTACTAATCTTCACCATTTCTGTCCACAGTGCCAACATCTACTCAGTTGCTCATGCCAAGAAGCCTTCCTTCATTCTCCTTCTGCGTTACTCCATCCCTGTCTAGCACCAACGGCTCCACAGTGGAGTGTAACTGAGTCAACTGCTCATTGTCTCCGCTACTAAAGCTTTAATCATCTCTCACTGGATTGCTGCCTTCTACCTCACTCATACAAGATTAACCTAGACCCAGGTTTTCACCTTGCCCATCTCTCCAGCCCTTTATCAACAGAGCCATTATACTTTTTGACCTTTCACTTCAGGCGTATTTATTTTACATGTGCCTTGTGATGAAAATAAGCACACTTTTTTTTTTGTACCAGGAATCGAACTCATGACCTCACACTTGCTTGTCAGGCAGGTGCTGTGCTGCTGAGCTAGATCCTTGGCCCTAGCACACTTTTAGTAATGTAGTAATAAAGGAAACACAGAAAAAAAGTCTTGTCTAAGAGGAATTTACATACTAATGTGGAAGCCAGTGTCTACTAAATAAAGAAATAGTATAGGCAGTGTGCTGTTGATAAGTGGAAGATGGAAAACTGCAGAACAAAAGAGATATGGAACAATGATTGATATGAAAGAAAATAGTGATAAGAATAATTTTTTTTTTTTCCCCCCTCCGGTACCAGGAACCCAACTCACGACCTTGCGCTTGCCAGGCAGGCGCTTTTGCCGCCGAGCTAAATCTCCAGCCCAGAATAAAATTTTAGATAGAATGTCAGGGAAGTTCCTTTCACTAATATGACCAGTGTCCTCTTTTCTAGAAGTAATGCACATCATATAACCCAGCCCCTGCTTAAAATTGTGTCCTGGCATTCATGATAATATTGTAGAATAAAGCTAAACACCTCATTCATAATCATACTCACAAGACTCTTTATAATCTGACCACTACTCCCTGCTCTAACCATCCTTGTTTCTCTAACTGGCACTGTTTTCTTCATTCTCTGTGCTTTAGGCAAACCAATCTGCACCTAGTTATCAAACATACCAAAAGTTTTCCTTACCTCAATCCTGTTATTCAGGTTCAGCTCTTCAGATGAGCTAATTTTCCTTTTCTATTCCTGGAGGGGGGGGGCTGCCTCAGCCCTGTAGACATCCACCTTGGATTTCTTTTGGGCATATAATTTAAACAAAGCCTTTGTTGGGTTCCCATCTATCTTCCCCCTGGAACTATCAAGTTTCATTAACCACACTCATAATTTTCTGTAAGTCATATTCTTTCAGTTTCCACTTTGTCCTTGCTACTTATTACAATGATTGGGATACTAATTAAGACCCTACTTACCGACTGGATATCTAGTTGATGGATACATTCTCTTTGTTTACTTAACTAATGTGGTGTCTGTCTTTTAACTTGGCTTTGATTATATTCACAGGTAATATTTGTTGGATGGATCCATATATTTATTTTTTTCTGGGACTGTGTCGTAAACTTTTCAGGGAAAATAGCCATGGTACTCTTGATGTGGAAATTCTTATCACCTGTAGCCATCATTTTACTTTTAGATCTGGTTCTGTGACCAAAATTTCATGGTTTTACTTGGTTAGCGTTGTTTATTTTTTATTGCCTCTATCTTGAATCAAAGTATGATCTTGTCCTTTTAGACATAGTCTCTCACCTAAATTTTACAGAGATGTTTGTTTGGTAGGAAACAGCATTGAGTCTATAGCAAGTAACAAACATATGTCTCACTTGCATCACCATTTTTACATGGACAAGCCACTTATACTCTCAGTATCATTCTCTATATCACTTTTTACAAATATAGAATGTTTTCTCACTAAGTAGTAATTAAAATATCTGTTTAATATGTGCAGAAACCTCTAAACCTTGGTATTCTTTCCTCTAAGTCCTCATTATGTGATGCTGATAGTAACACATGCCAATTTTGAACATAAAAGTAATATTGCCTGAATGATCTCACTTCTGTTCAAAGCAAAAAAAAAAAAAAAAAAAAAAATTTCCTCACAATCTGACAGCACATTGCTGAATCAAATGTGACATCTCCCTGGCATTTTTACCAGTTTTTATATCACAATCCAGAACAAACTGGAATTTAAAGCAATGCAATAAGCACCATGCCCTTCTGATTTCTAACTTATAAGAAGAAAGTAAATAGATGTTGGCATTTACATAAAGTTTAATTGGACTTTTAATTTGCTTCTTAACATCATCAAATGAAGTCTATATATGTGAAACTTAAGAACAAGGATCAGAGTTAATGCTTCTTAATCCAGTACAAATTGTTCACAAGATACTGCAATAAACAAGTCATTCTCTAGATTTAAAAAAAAAAAAAAAAAAAACAACAACTCCCTCTTGGAGGTGCAGAATTTCTTTGAAAGGAGTGTCAATCATTTTAAACATATTTCTTGGTTTATCTTTTACTGAAGGAAAGTTCTTTCAGCATGTAATTTGTGTAAGTCGAATTGAGAATGAGCTTCCTGCTCATACTGACATCTTGCTTATCATGTCAGTTGATCAATGTGACATTGGGGAGGAAGTAAATAATTGATAACTTTAGCAGGGAACCTAGCTCAGAATAATGTGATTACCATATAATACTACTTACTCTGCTGTGTCTTCTATGCCCTATTCCCTGGCAATAAATGTTTGTTATAGTTGTAAGTGATGCTATCATGAAGAGGAGAAGGTAAAGTGTGAGTAAGGCAGCCTCTGACAAAAGAGCTTGCTCAGAAAGGACCTCAGAATAAACTCAACTGGTCTAACCACTTAGTAACAAAACTGTTTTTAGTCTGTGACTTTGGTGATCACCTCATCACGCCTTCATTGCCCATATTTTTAACTTTTTTCTTGCCCACTCCCGAGTATAAGCACTCATTACGAGGTTTTGGTTGCATTCTATACAAAAACACTTTATTAAAATACATTTGAGCAAATAAAAACTTTTCTTCCTTTGTCCTTTGATCTGTATGCCTATGCTTTCTAAACTGATAAAAAGCCAAGGAAGTTGTTTATATGGAGAAATGCCATGTGATGTTCAATAGAGGACATTCAGAAATGTTTCATTGGGTTAGATATATTTATCTCCTCACACATTATCATTTCTTTGGGCTGAAAACTTTTGAAAACCTTTCTCCAGGCTTTGGGAAATGTGCAGTATTTATCTGTGGCCACCCTGCTGTGAGGGCGCCCTAGAGCCCTTTGCGGTCATCTGACTCCAACCCAGTGCCTCCATCAGTCTTTCCCGTCATCCCTTGCCACTCTCCCCTGCCCCTTCCATTCGCCGCCCCACTCTCCATTCCTATGAGATCAACTTTGAAAAACACATCTCTGTGAGATCGCATCATAACACTCATGTCTTCTTGTCTCAGCTCTAAGATTAGAGGACACTCTTGGCTCACAGAAATAGCCCAGGCCACTCACAGATGCAATTCTGTTGCCAACTTCCCTGGTGAGTTCCAGCCTTAATACTTTGTAGCACAAAGAAAATCACATCATTATTTCTCCCTTTATAGAATGAAAAGCATGATGTTGGCTCAAACAGATCACTTGAAGCATGTCTCCAGTGGAAAAGAGTACGGAATTTTTTTATAGCCCCGTTTCAACATTAATGATAAACAAAGCAAGCTCTGTGCGAAAATAACTGCAGTTTGGGTTCTGCTCAACAAAAAACAAGTTCAGTCCAATTTTAGGTTCTCACCACAGCATTAGCCAAGCCCCAGTTACTCCTAGGTATGGGAGCACATATGGTCTACAGATCACCCACAGTCTTCAGGCCCCCTTTTAGATGACCATATGGACAGACACTGAAGTCCCAGAGAGAAGAGAGCTGTGAAGACCTCCCACTGCCCAACACTGCAAAGTGTCTGTGCTCTGTTCATTTGCCAGGGCATATTTTTCCTAATTGTAGGATTTTTCAAATGTGTAAACTGGTATATTTTCAAAAATTTTGATTTCAAGTTACATTTAAGTTCTTTCACTTGATTATACCTAGTAACGTATCTTTGTCAATCTCAATAATAATATAGAGCCAACTAACATTAAATTAGATTTATAATGTGAACAGTATTAATTTCAAACCTTTACCCTTCATCAAACTGTGATGTTTCTCGGTGTTGTAGTTTGGGGTTTTGCAAGGGGAGTAATATAATACAGGGCATGTACTTTATAAGATTATTTATAAGAGTCACCCAAAGAATCATATACAAAAAGAGAGTGCAGGAAATCTGTCCACACACTAAAGACCAAAGAATCCAGCTGAGAGCCTGGATCCTATGGCAATGTCCTGCATGAGTCCTCAACTGAAATCCTAGAGTCCATAACAATGCCTCCCATGAGTCCATCTGGAGGCCTAGAGCCCATGGCAATGTCTCATGCAGGCCTGTTTCACGGATCTGGGCTGGAAGGCACAAAGGTCAACGGTGGAAGCTAGAAAGTCTGTGCCAGTGGGACAAAGGATCTGTGCTAGCAGGCTGAGGGATCTACACTAGAGCCAGGAAGTGACACTCATAGTAAGGATCAGGACTCCCCTGAAAAGTACCACAGTCATCCTCAGCCACAGTGAGGTCCCGAGCTCCTCTGATGATGAAGAAAGCCAAGTTCCCTTCAGGAAAACCAACAGGACAAGCTTCTCCAGGAGACCAAGCAGCGCACCATCTTTCCCTCTGGAGCCAGGAAGCAATGCTCAAAGTGAGGACCAGAGCTCCTCCAAAGTGAACCATAACCATTCTCAGTGACAAGGAGCTCTCGAGCTTCTCCTCCAATCAGAACAACCAAGTTGATCAGGAAAGCCAGCATAGCAAGGTCCTCTAGCAGAATAGTCCAAGAGAACCAGAAGCTCCCTAACAGCTCCCTAATAGCTTCCCAACAGCCTCTCAACAGCTTCTAAACTTCTTCCTCTTCTCTGCCTCTTATGGTGCTGGCAACAACCCTCACATGGGCCTCCCACATGTAGCACCATGCTGGTTCATTTAGCTGGGTATTACAAGTTGACCACCAGCTGTCAATCCAGCACACTCCTCAGTTAAGTATTCTTATTCTATTAAATATTCTTTGTGAGAATATCATTTTAAGTTACTTTGCAGTATTAAAACATCCCAATGTAAGCTGCTCAAATATTTTATTTTTGGCCTATTTTTAGTTTTATAATGCCAAAAAAGTGATACATATTACATAAAGATATATTATACAGAGATATACATTATAAAAGATTGTACTTGTATATCATGTTAGCTTATAGAGGAAGAAGATTTAGTAGTATAGTGTATGTCACTACTAAATCTTTTTAAATGCATTATCTCATTTAATCTCTGCAAGATAAGAAAATTAAACATAGGGCAATCAGAGCTCAAAAGTTTAAATTGTATTTCAATTTGTTGTGCTTTGATTTGCTGTCTTATCCTTCAAATAATGCAACCAGTTTTAAGGCTTACTCTGAAATGTTTGTTGTCAGACTGGTGCTCAGGCAGATTTATGAAGTGAGACAGAGAGTGGGAAAATTAGCAGGTATCCAGTGAAATCAGATACAGGATCTAACATTGCTGTGCAATCCTGAGCAAATTACTTAAGCGCTCTCATTTGTGAAAAAAAGACATAATAATACCCACTTGATAAGGTTATCTTGAAGATTAATTCAAATTGCTTATGTGAAGTACTTGACTCATGATAAAGACCTGCCCAAGAAATCCTTGCCCTGTCCACTGACTAGCTGTAGAATTCCATCACTCACTTTCAGAGGGTTGCTTTACTGAGAACATGGAGATAATAATTTCTATGCTTTGACTAAAAGTGAGAATTTATAAACAAATATGTGTACCTTAAATTTAATGTACAATAAATTGTTAGTTTGGCTGCCGCATGGGAAACAGAATTAGCATTTCTAAGAATCTACGCTATTGATTAAAAGTCATCATTGTCATGTATGTACACTGAATTGAAAGTGGTCATTATCTCCTCTTCTGACCCCCCAGAATAAATACTCTCAAATCTTCTTACATGTGTCTGCTTTCACTGACAGATTTCAGAGGACTTGGGGAGGATAAGGCTCTTATAATTAGGTTTGCAGTTGAAGCCCACATGTGCAGACAAAAGGTCCTGTTTTCATCCATAGGTGGTTGTATATTCTTCAGAAGTTCTTACCAAGTGGTTGTCAAGTTCAGCAGTGTAATCCCAGGGAATCGAGTCTCTTCTACCACTTGCTGCTGCCCCTTATGCATGGCTGGTAGAATCTGTGACTGGGGAAGGCAGGTCTTGACTTGGTTGGAGCTGGGTGACGCTCCTTCGTTGCTAGGGTTCCTTCTCAACTCCCACTTCCTCCAAACCTCTGAGCCTCACCACTTCCTCTCTCCAGTTCCCTGGCCTACCCATTTACCTTCAGCCTCCGTTAAAGGTCTGATTGTCTGGACACCTACACACTACACAGCTTGGAAGTACAAAAATAAATCACACTTTTAATTGGTCACTGAGCCTTTAATTGGATGGTGCCATGCCCCCTGATTATTTAGGAGAAGAGAAAGAAAAACATTCTTTCTGGAGTCCAGAACTAGGATTGCAAACAAGACAGCATTTCCCATATATCACTTATCTTATGATCCATACTTAAGTCTCAGTGAGCTAAACCCAAAGACAGCAAAACCCAGACTATATCAAATTAGTCCTTCCCTTCTTCAGGACTGTCCACCCGGGCTATAATCCTCTAGGCCTGGAGAGAGCCTGCATTTCCTTTTACTTTTCCTGTATCACATCCTCTGTTTGAAGCCAACTCAAACAACTCAAATGCTAAGTGGCCTTACAGGCCTTTGAAAAGTCCTTTTCTAGAAAAATAGCCTGCCTTAAAAGCATACTAAGGGCCCAAAGATACACAGTACCTATATTTTTCCACTAACACTCACTCACCCTGTAAGAATTTTACTTTTCTACACTGACCCTTTCTTCTGAAAGAAGACTGCACACTTAGGGTGACATTTACAGTCATGAAAATAGAGTAGAAGCAATATATTAATGACTGGTTTTACATGTTACACATAACAAACATGGCAGATCTCGGTTTAATGAAGAGAGATGGTAGAAGTCTTTTTCTCTGAAACTCTTTTAATCTATGTGGGACTAGCAAGGTTGATTAACAGAAGAATTTATACAGAGCTGTATTAATATTAGATAGCACTTATTTTCCTATTATGAAACAAAATTTTAACATTCACTCCAGGAACCCTGGAGAGTCTATTGTGACCTCTCTTGGTAATAAAGCCATGTGACATCTTGCCCCGTTAGTCAAAGAGCTTACAATCTACCGGGGAGGGGAAAATAGCACAAATGCAATACAGAGCAACTGCTCTTGCAGAACTTTCACATCACTGGTGGGCAAAGCACACTGTGGAATCATACAGCACGTGTTGCTAAATTTATGTTTTCTACTCTACTTACTAAAGCACTTAAACTCCAGTCCCGCTGAATTCCTTTGAATGCTCCCAAGGGTGACTAACCCAAAAAATAAATTTCTCAGAATTGAACAATCAGGGGCCAGGGATATAACTCAGTGGCACAAGTGCCTGCCTGGCAAGTGCAAGGTCCTGAGTTTGATTCCTGGTACCAAAAAAAAAAAAAAAGAATTGAATAATCAGTCACTGGGAGAATCTCTTGCCATCCCAACCATTCTGAGACAATATCCAAGGGAACATGAATAAAGAAAATTTCCTTACCTTCCTTCTGTATGTTTTCATATTAATGAAGTGTCTCTTCTAAAACACCCCCAAAACTCCTTCATAAAAATATATGAATATGGTTACCTCTACCTTTCTAAAATTTTTAGAATGTAAATCTACTTTTGTTTGCCTATTGCTAATGACACTTGGCAAAAGGTGGGCTTCAAAAATATCTACCTACTTTTAGGTAAAATTTTAAATAAATCAAGAATTCTCAGGAATTACATTTGTAGCCAGAAGCACCACTTTCCGACCCGTTGGTGAGCCTAGTGTATTATATTAAACATGAACAGGGTATTAAAATAATTAGAACTCTGTGACTCCCCAGTTCTTTCCTATTAGAAAAACTAAGGCGTGTTCTTGCAGATTTATAGTCTAGAGTCACGAGAATATTCCAAAATAAGAAATTTTCTTAGGATTCCATTTGTTTTCACACTTTCCTAATTAAAAACCTGTCCACGTATCATAACTAAATTTAGAGGACACACAAGCACGAATAAGGAGAACTTTAAAGTTTTAATTTTCAGTGTGAGGCTTTTGAATCTGAGCCTTGATATAGGAGGACATTCGGAGGGGACTTTACAGCACACAGTTTCAAAACACTTTTCTTTCTTCTAGTAGGAGAGATAAAACAATGCGTAGGTCAATAGGAAATAGCAAGTTCCTGTCACAAATCTTTTTACTCCCGAATCTTCTGGTACAGAGATTTCAGAAGGAATGAAAATAAATCAAAATTGGCAGAACACAAAGTGCACAATCATGGAGCCTAGGCGGCTCCAGAGGCACGTGGCACTTCCTGAAGAAGTATAATGAGAATTTTGACATTTGTATCGTTACTCCTCTGAAAAGAAAAATGAATAAACTCGAAGGACTCACCTAATGCTGGACCCAGGTGGCAAAGCTTTGCATCTGAAGATGCATAACCATAATCAAATGTGCTTCTCCTTATTGCCATTGAGTAAATTTGCAATCTGGTAACTAGCAGGTTAAAGCAAGAGAGGATAATTAATTTGTTACAAGATGGGATTTGCTTTCTTGGAGTGTTTATCTGTGTGCCACAGACTCTGTAGCACTTTGGTCATTTAACTTTGCAAATTCCTAGTCTACTCCTTAAACATAAATATGGAAGTTAGTGTTAAACTTACCTTAAATATTTTATTGAATTGCTTTGATAATGAGGTGTAGTCTTATACATAACTGAATTTATACACAATTACTCTCATGTAGAAATTTCTTTAAATATTTAATTTTTACCATTGCTTAGCATAGTAAAGTATACCTAGCATAGATATGTATAGGATATTCAAAAATAAGAAAGGAAACCTATGCCCAGAGAAAAGTCTTATGTGTGTCACCCTCTCAGTAAATTGGATCCATTAGGAACTGAGAACTAAGCATAGAAGGCAAATATGGTTTTGCTATATCTGGCTGATTAAACGTGATAAGATGATTGATTGGCCAAATCTCAAAATGACTTGAAAAATCTCATCCATTCACAAAGTTTTATTTGCTACCTCAGGATTTCTAAAAGCAAAATATCTTCTACTTCTTTGAGCATTTTTCATCCTCATTCTAGAATCATAAACAATACTGACACAGACAAATGTAACAATTTGTCCAGTCACCTCAAAATCAAGAAGGACACAGTAAGCTGAAAACTCGCAGTGTCTGCCTCCTTGGGCCTCGTTGGAGTTTATCTATAGACCTCTCACTTCCTCCCAAGTGGAGAAATCCCTCCTCTTTAAGCATGTCTCTGGAGATGCCAAAGCTTCTCTGCCATCATCTCTGATGTCATATCCGTGACTGCCGGAAGTGACGGAGGGAAATGAGTCACCCAAAATGCTCTTGAATGGAAACCAAATTCGCAAAAACCAAAGGGAGAGAGACAGCTGCAGAACTGGAAGAATATAAGTTGGAGAATTGTCAGGGAGACACATTCATACTTTGTGTCCCAAGGACTCATCCTTTCACCTTCTGACTTGTGTGTTATTGACCATCCTAGGCTGTTGGTTCCAGGGAAAGAATAGGTCGTCTTGCTTTTGAGTCTCAGCTCTGGCTCAGAACAACTGACTGAACTTTAGCAAACCAACTAGCCCCTTGAGTTTTCTTTTTCTGTAGCGTGCACTGATAAAAAAATCACTCTGCCTCACAGGATCCCTCCAGGTATAATAATAAGTGTATGTGGAGTTCAAGTGTTTTAAAGGAAAAGTCCTGATACCATTCTTTGGCCAGAGAACTGAGCCCTAGTACAGCAGAGGGCATTTCACTTAACCAGGCAAGGTTACCTCGTGGGACAAATTCAATATCAGAAGGTAAATAAACACGGTAGTATCAAAACAAAATGGAAAAGGAGAGTTGCAAAGTGTTGAAGGAATGATCCACCTCACCTTGGAGGGATGTTTCTTTTTAACTCAAGAATGAGTAATAGGTTTCCAGAATCAGAGCATTCTCTTGCTAAACAATGGTGAATAAGAATCACTAGTCTTTCCCTGCCCTTCTCTCCCTCTCACTCTCCTCAAATACTTGTCCTTTGCCTTTATTGTCTTTGTAGACTCCATACATATCACTAACTCCCATTACCACCCCTAGCCTCTTTCACATTTTCTTGTTCTTTCCCCACGTGACTGCCCACATGTACCAGCCATGAAGTGTGAAAGTCTTCTGTCTTCTGGTGAATGGAAGTGCTAGAATGGTTGAGAGTCATATAACTGTTGCTTCTGCCTGGGAAAATGAGATACATTACAGCTGCTGTTAATAAAGGACATGAGTAAGGCATAGGTCCGTATCTCCAAATGTAAGCAAAGTAATAGAGGTACATATTAATTAGTAAGCTTCTGAATTTCTATAGACTGAATGTTGATGTCATCCTAAAATTCACTTGTTGAAATCTATTCCTGAAGGTGATGGAATTTGGAGGTGATTCAGTCATGAAGGGGAGTCTTTACCAATGGGATTATTGTCCTCATCAAAGAGACCCCATAAATGTCCCTTTCTCCTTTGTCTGTGTGAGGACATGGGGAGAGGACGCTACCTTTGAGTCAGGAAGCAGACCCTCAGACACTGAATGCCTTACTCTAAGACTTCCAAGATTCTAGAGGAGTTAGGAGTAATATCTGTTGTTTATAAGCCACATGGTGTGTCATATCCTGCAATAGTAGACCAAACTGATGAAACACGAATGTCCTGGTAGGTAAGTCCTCTTGCAAACCAAAGCTTACATAGCCAAAGCCTCCTTAATAACCACACTATAGGTACCTATAGACCATGGGTAACTGTCTCACCATCTTCACCCAACACCCCACCCTGTCTCCTCAGATGTATAGGTAGAGTAAAGGAGAGGGAAGCATTCAAACCTAGTAAAATTCCTATAGGTTCTTCAATCCTCTGTGACACAAACAGAACAGGAGAAATGGCATGGTTGTGCTGCACTTTGGTGAGCATTTCTCTCCAGTTTTGATCTAGTCTTTCTTCCAACAATGACTCCATTCTGCCTATGTAATGGTTAAAGTCCAGCTAGAGTCTTGCTTCCTCCCAAAATCCTCCCCTACGCATTTTATGTTGTCCTGATTGGGCTCTTACCTCAAATCCTGCAGCATATGTGCCTATATGCTAATTTAGGCCATAATTTCACTACCTTGAAACTTTCTCAAATTATCTATATGCATCCCCAACTAGATCCAAATCATTTGATTGCAACATAATCTAACCCAGGGTCTCTCTAATTAAAGATTATTGACACTTTAGGCTGGATAATCATTTATGGTAGGGTGTGTAACACGTTCTTGACCTCTAATTGCTACCTGTCTCTAGCACCCTCAAACGTGACAAAAATATCCCCAGATATTTCCAAATGTCTCCTGAAGAACAACATTGTCCTTGCTTGAGAAGTATCAATCGACCCTATTGCTGGAATAATTTTAAATATTAATTATTCAAAAACAAATTTAGATGTGAAGTTTATTTCATCAACCATATTTTCCATCCAGAAATAATACAAGCTTGTTGCTTCAGAAGTAACTACAGCCTTTGGGGACTCAGAGCCTCTAGGATAGATATCCAAAGGGTGAGCCCAAATCTCTGGAAAATGTTCAGATTCTTCTTTAGAACTTCTCCTAAGCAGATGACCCTAACAGTAAGTATATTAGCCAGCTTTCCCATTGCTGGGACACAATACCAGACACAAAAATTTAAGGGAGGAAAGTTTGAATGTAGCTCATGGTTTGGGTTATAGAAGATTCAGTCCATGGTCAGTTGGCTCTAAGGCAGAGCCATCATGGCAGAAGGACATGGTGGAGCAAAGCTGCTTAGTTCATGGTGTCTGGGAAGCAGAGCAGGGAAATAGCAGTGGAGAAAAAGGGGCTAGGGGCCAGATGTAGACCCCACAGTCAGGCCTGTATAACTCACCCACACACATTAGAAGTGTGTTATACCCATTTCCCTGGGTCACTCTCAAGCCATTCAATTTGACCCAACCAAGCTTAACTGTCACAGTAATGATGGACAGCAGAGATGGTAAATTCCCTCTTACCATCCACAGTGGAGAGTTGATCAACGTGGCTGCAGCTGGTTGGGCTTGGAAAGTCAGAGGAAGCCTTTGGAGCTGCTGGTGACACACACTTCTCCTGTCAGCCCTAGGCAATTTGATTCCACCAGTGCTCTGACCTTAGCTACTGCTGCTGTCTTGTGGATTCTACCAACCACTGTACCCCCACTTCAGAATACAGACTCAGCTTCTGTAACCAGTGATGTAGTACCCTACTGTGACCTACAGCTTAAGGGGACCTACAGGGGCTGTGGCTGCTAAGCTTATGTAGCTCACCCATCTATTTATACATTCTAGAACTGAACATCCATAAAACTCCATGCTAATTTAAATGGTGTATCATCGATGAGTTGGTTAGTGACCGAGGCCCTGGAGATCTTTTGTTAGATCTTTCGTGAGGACCATGCATCCCTGGTTGATCATTATGGTCAGAGTCAGAGAGCTATTTGCTTTAATCCACTCATGAGCTCCAGCCTCTTGGAGTCCCAGAATTTCATTATAGATTCTATTCATAGTACCCTTCATTCTAGGTACTGAAGACTAAAGACATACCTATTCATTCCTATTCCTGAACACCCTCAGGAAAGTAGGTTGGTTTGCAGTGTTTTAATTGTAAAGCGTCTTGTAAGACTACAAAAATTGAAGAACTGCTTGTTGAAATTATTTCCTAAAGAATGTGCAACCTTTGGTTTTGCCAAACCAATCACTCCAAAAGACATGTAATTTGAACCACCATGTTATCTGTAAAAATTAAGTAAAAGGAGGAGGTCTTATTTTAAGTGCTATTTTGAAATGAGATGGAAAAGTCCAGAATTTTTACATATACTTCCCCTAAGTGAAATTTGATTTATGACACATTACTTTCTCTTTCAAATTATTGTTGTAAGATTCAAATAGATGCACACATGAATGTAAAATGCCGAATAATACATTAATATCCTTGCACTCTTTTAATGCGTTTTGTGCATTATTTTGGAAAGATGCCATCACTTTCTGAAAACAGATAAAAGAGATAGCAAAATGAGACTCAGGCCAAAACATGATTCCTCTACTCTAGCCTAACTGTATATTTCTGCTGGTCATTTTTACATGGACAAACATGTCTAAGTCAGGAATCACATAGACCATTTAGACTGACAGATTTCTGCTTAGTGCAAGCCATTTTAAGTACATGCTGTCCAGTAGAGAGTGAACCAAATGGAATATTTTATGACATCAAGGTTCTCGTTAAGGAGCAATGTAGGAAAGAAAAAAAGAAAAGAAGAATGCAGGGATTAACTTGACATAAATTATCTGTTGAAAGTTGTTGCCTGGATAGTGATATGCCAACTAATTGAAGAGTATCTATCAGCTTTTAATCTCATGGAAGTTTCAGCTTTATCAAACACATGTGAAAGAAAAGGACTTTTAAAAATTACCAATCAAGATTTTCTTTCTCCTTTTAGACATTTCTTAAGGAATCATAAACCCAGGCTATAGCTACTTCATTGTGATAAACCTCGTTTATTTTTCTGATAACAGGATTCCCCGAATGCTAGCTCAAAATATTTTAAGTGGATGGAATTTGAGAAAACCACGGAAGCATGAAGGTCTCTTGCCATTCTCTGTTTTTTTCTTCTGAAGCACTTTCAATACCTTTGAATCATTTTCTGACCCTCCCTGGAAGTGGGTCATAAAGATCCTATTGTAAAGGAGCCCTACTTGTAACTAGAGGAAAGGGCCATTGTCTTGGTTACTTTTCTCTCACTGAAACAAAATACCTGATGCTAAAAATTAAGGAAGGAAAGGTTTATTTAGCTCACAGTTTGTGGAGGTTTAGTCCATACTTGGCTGGCTCCAAGGCATGGGGACACATGGTAGGGGGTAACAGTTCATCACAGTGGAAAACAGCAAAAGAAGCAAGAGCAAAAAAGGAGAAGCATCAGAAAGCCCGCCTCTTTCCCTTGCTTATATTGTATGCAGGCTACCTGCCCTAGAGTGGGTGTAGCATTCACATTCATGATCCCAGCGTTGGACCATGGATCAAACATAAACTCTAGAAGCCCGCACCATGACTGCATGAGGCTTTGAGGGGACAGCCAGACACACACCATAACTGGTGTCCTTATCCCTAGAGATGAAGGGACACAGGAAGGAACCTGAGAAAGAGGCCTCAAAGGGCTTTCCCTATGTATTACCATGTAGGTCCCACCCCTTTGTCCTGCTATCTTTCTCCATAACTGTGAACTCTTCAGCAGAACTGGTGTAAAATATATTCACATTTAACTGGCTTTGAGTTTTTATTCCTTATGAAGTCTCGTGTCACACAGAAATTATGTTTGATAAATCTGTATGCTTTCCTTTTATTAATCTGTCTTTTATCAAGGGGTCTCAGTCATGTCCACAGGATGAAAGGAGAAGATATTTTTCTTCCCCTACATTAACATGCATCTGCTCTAAAGCTCGATTACCCACAAAAGTTTAGAGCAGCTCATAGCAACCCCACCACCACCACAACCATCCTTGCACCCACCATGCCTGTCCTCTTCTGCTAAAAGAAATTGAGCATAAGTGATATGGGCTGGAAAGAACTCTTAAAACTTGAGGCTTTCTAGTTAATATCCACCTTGAGTCCACCCCAGGGAGCAGAAAAATACCTCATGAAAGAGTTTAGGTTATAATCATGCAGGTGTAAAAGCAAAGCAAAATCTTTTGACCATTTCAGAATTACACTCTTGGGGACTTCACTGGGAAAATAGAAGTAAAATGATCGCACTTGAACAGGAAGCTCAGTAAAGGACAATTTGAAAGTTTATTGAGGAACAAAAGAACATAAATTTGCAATTTTTCTCTTTAGTAAATGAATATCAGCAAAGTCATTTGCATTTCACTTACCATAACTTCTTCAATAAAAAACTAGAATATGTTTCTGTGTGAGAATTCGTGCTAATGTTTTTATGTACATTAAACACATTAAAGTTAGAAGTTGCATTAAGAGAGATCTTTCTGTGGTTATCAGGTGAAATAAAAAATAACCAGTTAATTTTGAATATCAAACAAATAATCAACATATTTTTATGAAAGTATATCCCAAAATTTGCCCAGGTCATCCTTATACTTTACAAAATATTCACTGTTTATCTGAAATTCAAATTTATTTTGGCATTCTAGTCTATATTTTATTTGCTAAATATTGGAATTTATAAGTAAAAACATTGGGCTCACAGGCTTTGAGAGACACAAAACAGACTAAGTAAACAGATATTGAACCCATCGTTAGCTAAGTTCACTACCGTCTGTTTTCTTACAGTGAAAAAATAAGTAACAGGTTGCTTACTGCTCCAGCCAGCATGATAAGCCTATGCAGTCTCACATGCACACCTACCACATTGTGGTCATGCAGCACTGGTTTTCAGGCATTCATTAGAATGTGTGACTATTTTATGACTTAAGATTCAAACAGGCTGAAGTATTAATCCCACAGTTGGGAGCTTAGCAAGAATTTAAAATTGTAAAATTCTACTGGTTTAAACTCCCCATTTCCTGAAAGTGCCCAGATGGATTCTGCAACATATATCTCTGTGACTCGCTTTTCTAAGATCCTGTAAATTCTCTAACCCGCTGCTTCAGAGTGACACATCCTTCCTTTAGCTGTATTAATAGCTCTGGTCATAGTACAGCAACTCCTGCTGGTAAAGGACAGATACCATACAATGACTTTCAAGATTATCTCTGAAAAGCCAATCATTTCTTTTATATCCAAATTCTCAAAGAATATCTCACTGTAATCCTCAAATCATTACTGTGCATACTAAATAGGTAGAAAAGCTATAATATTATTGACATAATATTATTAAAACATAATGCCAACAGTGTTTTGTTTCAAATTAAGTGTTTCAGGTATTTTGAAGTATAATCTCACTCGCTGTACCTTAAAATCTTACGAGATAGCACAAATATGTAACAGCACAAAAATTATCTAAATCTAGGTCTGTCTTGCTAGAATCTAGTATGCTGCTATGGCATTAACTCCTGATTTAAAAGTAAATGGTCTTTATGGATTAATATCTAAAGCAAAAACAAAAACAAAGCTCCCTGAATTCAGGGAGACATAAGTACGCCATGGTGGATCACCACAAGTTTACTATAAAGAAATAAGCACAGGCTTTGGAGTGTACAAACACAGACTGCAGTCACTACTTCTTCAGTGGGGTGGAGTAGAGGGCAAGGAGACCAATTTAGACATTGTTATGAGCTGAACTGTTGCCCTTTAAAATTCATATATTGATTCCAGATTCTCAGTATCTCAGAATGTGACAGTGTTCTGAGAAGACGTTCTTAAAGAGGTTGCAATGTGGTTACTTTAGTAAGGATCTAATTTAATATGACTGGCCCTTAGCATATGTGAGTTAACATCTATGATTCAGAGAGGGCCTTGGAAAGAAATAAAGATACCAGTCCTTTGAACTCAAACTTCCAGCATCCAGAGCAATCAGAAAATAAATACATGTTTTTTAAGCCATCTAGACTGTGGTACTCTCTTATGGTAGACCTAGCCAGCTAGTACAGATGTTTGTCTTAACATTTTAGATCCTGGTTTTTACTTTTTTCTTTTTCTTTTCTTTTGTTTTTTTTTTTAAAGCTCATAGGATTGATGTGACCATTTAATAATTAAGTGCCTAGCATGACGCTTTAAAAAATGAGGAAGCTCAGTGAATAGAAGAACTACCTCTTTTCCTTGCATTCCCAACAGGAAATAGCTTACTCATTAATTACTCTTGGCAAACTCATTAAGGACCTGTTAGGTGCGAATGCAGGAATCAATATCACATTCCCAATGTTTTTCCTCTGATTGAAAATGGGAAGGCAGTGTTTGCTTTCCCCAGTTGTTGCTTCAGACACTATATTTTGATTCTTCAATACATATTTAACTTTTTAAATTTTAGAGGTATAGAGAATCACAACTACTGTTCAGAGTTCCCATATACTCCAAACCCATTTTTACCTATCATCAACATATTACATTGGTAAGGTACACTTGTTACAATGAATAAGTAACAGTGATACATTATTAACTGAAGTTCCTACTTTATTCAGATCGCCTTACTTTTTTTATCTGATGCCATTTTTCTTCTTCGGGGTTTCATCCAGGATACAATACATTTACTTGTCATTTAGTTATCGTGTCTCCTTGGGCTCCTACTGTTTATGGTGTTGTCAGTTACTTTTCTCATTCCTAGGACAAAATACCTAACATCTACAAGTTAAGGGAGGAAAGTTTTATTTAGCTCACAGTTCGTAGGGGTTTCAGTACATAGGTGGCTGGCTCCAAGGCAGGGTGGCTCATGGCAGATGGGTAGTGCAGAGAAGAAACTGTTTGAGGCAGGCAGCAAGGCAAGCAAGGGACCTTAGCAGCTTTCTTTCTTCCAGTTTTATACTCTATCTAGGCTAGTGGGGTTAGGGCAGTGCCAAACCAAATAGCGAACTGATTTAGTAATCACCCACCATCCTTTATCCCAGCACCCTTAATTGTGACATTGCCCCATGAATCACTAGCACACTCTGCATCCAGCCACCTCAGAAAAAGACCCACCTTTGACTGCATGAAACTTGGGGAAACATCTAGACACAAGCCCTAAAAATGGTTTCTCAGACTTTCCTCCCTCCACACCCAGGATGGATAACTTTGAGGGTTTTGAGGAGCACAGTCAAGTATATTATGGGATGCTCTTCTTTGGGATTTGCTGATATTTCTCCCACGATGAACTCGAGCTATGGATCTGAAGGAGGAAGACCTCAGAATGGTGTAGAGGTGAAGTTCTATTCTCTTCACAGCATGTTAGAATATAGTATGTAAAAGCTTCATTACTGCTGGTGTTGACCTTGAGCGCCTGACTGGGGTACTACTCGTCAATTTTCTCCACTATCATCGTTTTCTTTACACCCCTCCCCATACAGCACTTTTGGAAATAGTTCACTATGCCTGATGCCCACCTCTGTCCCCCCGATTGAAGAGAGTATCTCCACTAATTACTTGGAATTTTTCTGTACGGAAGATTTTCTATTTTCTCCTGCTTATTTATTTAACCATTCATGTCAGTATAGATTCCTGATAGTAATTTTAGACTTTAGAATGTCATACAATACTACTTTGTTTCTATTGTTCCTCAAAGTGTTCTGATTTTGGCCATTAGGAACTCTTTCAGTTGGCCTGTGATATTCACCAAATATTGTGGTTGTTGTTATTTTAAAGAGAAAAAAAAGTTCAAAAGATGATACAGAATTTCAAATCAAGATAAGAGGAAATTAACAATGGTTAATATACTATATATTGTTATCTCCAATGTAGGTGCTCAGATTACAAGATATAGGAATGCAAAACTGATTAGTCAGTGTAAGGACAAACTGTTCTTTTCAGGGAACTAATACAAATTAGTAGTATAATGATCTTAGCATTTAAGAGTTTATATATGTATATATGGTTTATATATGTATTTTTTTCTTCCTATATGGTTTATATATGTATTTTTTATTATTTTATATATTTTTTTATTATTTTATATATTTTTTTTATTATTTTACATATGTATTTTTTTCTTCCTACATCCCAGTTCTTTTATTTTGAGCAGTTTCTTTCCCTTTCACAGTATTTGTTGTACATTTAGGATCTTGTTTTTAGTTTCCTACACTAGGCAGCCAATACGATGCTTATACATACAAGTTGGAGTTACTGCACTTATGAGTATAGTCTATAGTTGCATCCATTTATGTAGGAAACCCTTGGGTTTATTCTTTTTCATAGCTGAGTGATACACCATTGTATAGAAATACTACATAGTTTCTATCCATTCTTTGGCTGATGGGCACTTGGGTTGTTTCCAAGACTTAGCTATTATAAACTGTGCTGCTCTCCCCAGCCATTTAGAAAAGAGGGGGAAAAAGAAAAGAAAAAGAAAGAAAAAAAGAAGAAGAAAAACAAAACAAGGCTGAGGATACAGCTCAGTGGCACAAGGGCCTGCCTAGCAAAAGCAATGTCCTAAGTTTGATTCCTGGCCCCCAAAAAAGAAAAACAAACAAATAAAAAAAGTGGATTGATAAACAAAACAAATCAAATCAACAACAACAAACAAACAAAGAGAACAGGGGAAGCTGGGGCCTGCCTACCTGCTTCCCTTCCATATGTCTTTGTCCCCAAGGAGAACACTGGTTCACCTAACTTACTACCTGTTGGTTTGTATTGTTATTGTTGCTTCAGACTTTTCACGCCATTGGTCCCACTTGTCCATCCTGTCTGCCCTAGTTGGGGCCTTACTGTGTCACTGGAGTTCCCTCTGGTGAACCTTCCCATGAGGTTCACCTCAGTCACGGCAGCAGCGAGGGCTGGGGGTGTTCCCTGGGCCCTCCGGCACAGTTCACCTGGGCCACAGTGGTGGTGGTGATGGTGATGAGAGGGGTCTCCTTCTGCACCTTCACCTTCACCTACCTTCACCTAGGTAGCGGAGGTGGAGCTCACAATGGAAGGGGCCTGTTTTTTCTTTAATCTGATCAGTATTTGTTGTCCCAACTGGCACTTTGAACACTATGCTGTGCTTATTCTCTAATGCACACTCTTCATCTCTGGAATTCCTAAAATTATAAATTGCTAGCACTTTTTATTTCCTTAGTCATATATAAAATAATAGTGTGACTTCCAATTAATGACACCTTAGATTCAATAAAAGTCAGAAATTATTTAGCAACATGGACCAATTTCCCACAGTAATGTTTGCATTTTCAAGCAATCTTGCCCAGATTCTTTTCTTCAGAGGTTGTCCTTGCCTTGATATTTTCTGTTTGCTGTGGATGTGTAAACTCTTCTCTCTGTCGATCATGGGAACTGATATGAACTGATCTGTTGACTCCTTGAATTTGTGTTCAGACATCCGAATGTTGTGCCCAGTGGGTCTGGGGTCAGCAGCCCACCTTGAACTTTCCTGGGCTTGTCTCTCTCTCTGAAACAGAAAGAGGAAGGGAGTTAGAAGCCGCAGTGAAAAGCAAAAGTAGATTTATTGCAGAAGTGCTTCCAAACCACTCAGAGGAATGAGGGCCCAGAGCCGGATGACTCTTGGGTAGAGGGCAGCAGTCCATTCTTTATGGGATAGGGGCTATCTCTTCCCACAGTTTTGAAAACCAGTCCAAGGTTATCTATTGGGTGGTGGGATTGTTGCTTCAGAAGTAAAGGCACAAACTTCCTGTCCTTAATCACAGAAGCTACTTTTCTCCTCCATTCTAAAAAAGCTCAGGTCCCTCAATCTAACACTACCAAAGGGTCCCATCTTTCCCTACAAGAAAATAAAAAAGATCATGTCCTTATTGTTATGATTTATATCTAGATGTCCCCCCAAGGTCTCATGTGCTCAGAATTGGGGCTTTTGGGAATGCCTGGATCATGGGCTTGTGATACTGGATTAGTCCACTGATTAGCTTAGCATAGTTCTGGGTATGAATGATGGATTTACTGAAGAGGGAGGACCCAGCCTGAGTGTGGGAAGCAGTAACCAATACATTTGTAGCCTGGATGGAATAAAAAGGGAAAGAAGGGAGCTTTGCTGCTTCCTACCTACCCTGCCATGAGCTCTTCCTCCTCTGCCATACCATCCTACCTAGGAGCCAGCTGAATATTGGCTGTAACCTATATAAACTATGAATTTAAATAAACCTTTCCTCCTTTAACTTGTGGGTGTCATGTAGTTTGTCCCAGCAATGAGAAGGTGACTAAGATACTTATTCTTTCAGCTAATTCTGTGATAAATGCTCTTAGATTCCTAATTTTAAGGATATCCTTTGAAAGGCTAAAATGTGAATGATTTAAATAGTCATAAATGGAATATATTTTATAATCTGGGCTTCTTTCATTTCAGCAATAATTTCAGAGTGGATAGGGAAATTTGAACTCACTTATAGTAGACTTGTATTTCATATCATTTACAAACGTAATATGTATCATTATGCCTGGCTTTATAGCTGAACTCAGTCACTTTAAATTCTTCAATTCTCTTGTGAGTGCTTTAATTCAGCTTTACCTATGTGTCTTGTCCTATGCTTATAGGTTTGTGATCTTGTCCTTAAGTAACTAATCCAAACTTTTCTAATATTTAGAGATTGCCTGAGGAACAATAATTATATTTCACAACAAAAGCAAAATATTTTTACTATGATGCCATCAAAAATTGCAGAATCTGTTGTGAGTGAAAATATGAATAGCTGATTTTAGTCTTTCTGTAATAGCCTCTCAGAAAAATATCTTATAAGATTAACTTAATTCAATTTTGCAACAGAAATGAAGGCTTTTGGTACTTTATGAAAAAATCCCAGTTGCACAGGAAAGAATACAAAGAATCAACAAATGGGATCTCATCTTATTAAAGAGATTTTTCACAACAAAAGGAAACACAAACAGAGTAAAGAGACAAGCCACAGAGTGGGGAAAAATTTTTGCCAGCTGTTCTTCAAAGGGCTAATATCTAGAACATATAAAGAATTCAAAAGAAATCAGACCTTTAAATTTAAAGACCCAATCCAAAAATGTGCATCTGAAATGAATAGACATGTTCCAGATAAAGTACAAATGGCAAATAACATATGAAAAAATATTCAACATCATTGGTCATTCAAGAGACACAAATTAAAACAGCACTGAGATTTCAACTCACTCCAAAAAGGATAGCTATCATCAAGAAATCAGCCAATAACAAATGCTGGAGGGGCTGTGGGGAAAAAGAAACCCTTCTCCACTGTTGGTGGGAGAGTAGACTGGTACAAGCTCTGTAGAAATCAGTCTGGAGAGTCCTCAAAAACTAAAACTAGAAGTTCCATTTGACCTAACTATTGCCCTTCTTGAATTCTTCCAAAAGAGTTAAAAGCATCACACCACAGTGATCTGTGCACACCTATGTTTATACCAGCACAATTTGTAATAGCTAAACCTTAGAAACAGCTCAAATGCCCATCAATGGATGAATGCATAAAGAAGATGTGGTATTTTTATATAATGGAATACTATTCTGCTATAAAGAAGGATAAACCTGAGGCATGTATAAGTAAATGGATATACACTGAGAACATAATTTTATGTGAAATAAATCAAACACACGTGTTTAAATATCGCTTTGTTTTTCTGTTGTGAGAAACTGAAAGTGCAAATAAGGACCAAAATGTATAACATATACCGGGAAATGGGGAAAAAAAAATGTCCAAACGGGGTAGGTGTGGTGGCACACACCTATAACCGCACTTGGGAATCTAAGGGAGGAAAATCACAGCAAGTTTGAGGCCAGCCTGTGCTACGTAGTGCGTTCAAGGAAAGTTTGAACTACATTGCAAGACCCTGTCTCAAAAATAAATAAATAAATAAATAAATAAATAAAAGTCCAAATGTGAACGACAACAAGGGAGGGGAAAGGGGAAAAGAAGGAAAGGAAAAGAAAAATAAAGAGAATGTAAGGGAAAAAATGGAAACAAAGCTTTGTAAATAAGAAGTGGGGTTGAAAATAGGGGAGAGGAATGGAAAAAAAGGAATCAAGATTATATTAGGTACAGTAGGCATAGTGGTGCATGCCTGTAATCCCAAATTTAGGAAGCTGAGGCAGAAGAATTGCCAAGAGTTCAAGATCAGCACTGGCTACATAAATGAGTTAGAGATCAGCCTGTAGTACATAGTGAGATTGTCTAAAAAGAAAAAGATATATCATGTGTAAGTAAAAATTCCCTAGGATGAATGATATTGTTATGTATATCTAAAATGTATCAATAAAATGAATTTAAAAAAATTAAAAACTAACAACAAAAAAGAAATCCTTCTGATGGGATTTAGTAGCTACTGATGGGTTATCCTTTAAACATTCATGATAAAAGTGTTCTAAAACTGAAATCTATGAAACAAAGTTCCCATCAATATTTAACCCTATACTGCCTTTGTAAAACTACAACCTGGTAATGGAAAATATAAGTTTAATTTCTTACAATGATTAGATCTTTTCATTGAGTAGCAAAGAACTTTGTTAGTGCTTAAATAGTATATTAAATTTCCAAAGCACTTTGTATTCATTAATTATTCCTCTACAAATGCAACAAGCCGGTTGGTGTGGGTAATTTCTGATGATGTTTGTTGTTTCCAAATTTAGGGATAAGAAGCATGGATGGAAGTAATTTGGCTAATGCAAACCTTGATGAGATCTGCAAAATACATACCTAAGGAGCACCAATCTCCTTCTATTTTTAATAATACAAATCTGTTCTTATTTTTAATTTTCTGCCATGGCAGAATTTCTCACAGCCATATTGCAGAATATATTTCTACCACTAGTTATATTTCTCAACCACCACACTATTCAAGAAGATTTCCATTCCCACTATATCTTCAAACAGTTAACTAATTACTTTGCAGAATATGCATGGCTACACATTGATTCCAGCAATACAGGTAGAAATCCATATTATCCAGAGTGCAGCAAAAGCTTTAAGTTATTTGATTTTAATGATTTTAGCTGACCTTTAATAATTTTTAGCATATGCAGTTGTGTTTTATATGTGACACTTATTGAAGTTAATGGTAGCCTAACAGTATGTACAGGGTGTTTGTTATGTCTGATTTCACCTGTCCACTTTTATCACTTACATGCAATAGAGAGAAATTTCCATCTGTAAGAGATGTTGAAAACCAAGGATTAGCATGTCTTTACATTTACATTGATGTAATTCTTAACTCAGTTTTTATCCTGTGTGCCAAAGGAAGCTCTAAAAATTGGAAACATACCTGAGATAGTTTTATAAATAATATATACTTCTAGAGAAAAATCTAGATGAATTATTCAGCACAACTATTTATACGTAATCTCCACTCTCTGTGTATATTTAAAATAGTACATTGAAAAATTTTTCTAATAAGCATTTTGGTGATAAATAAGTTATTATTAGTTGTGAAGACCTATTGGCTGTGAATATTTGTATTCTTGTGTTTGGAGGAGCACGCTAAAAATTAGTGAAAGCCATATATAACAGAATTCTTTACATGAATTATAACATACTTGATAGAGACAGTGATTGCTCCCTTAGAAAAAACAATTCCTATTTTGCATGAGTTTTGTCATTATGAGCTAAGTGATTTGTTCTTCAGATGAACCATTGGTGTCATTATGTAGGAGTTCATAAACTATCCTGTGCCTAAAAATCTCCTGGGGCACTTGCTAAAAAGTAAGACTCAAGAGAAAAAGAGTACAGCTATTCTGGAAAGCAATTTAGTAATTTCTTACAAAATTAGATGTACTTTTCCTATGACACAACAATCCCACTCTTAGGTATTTACCACAGCGAAGGAAAATGGTATGTGTTTAAAACATCTGCATACATATTTATGTAACAACTTTACTCAGAACCACCTAAGCTCAGAAATAATCTCATTATCCAGTAATGGGTAAAGTAATTCTATTCAGCAGCACAAAGAGGAAGCTCTGGATCCATGCAGTGACCCTTATGAATCTCCAAGACACCATGAGGAGGTAAGAAAGCCAGTCTCAAAAAAAAAAAAAAAAAAATACCATGCAGAAGTAGGAGTAGGATTAGCATGAGAGACATTTTGGGGGTGAATGGAACTGTTCTGCATCCTGATTGTGGTGATGACACTTGAGTGTCTACAAATGTTAATATTCATGGTATTTACACCGAAGCTGTAAATGTTACCTCGTACTAACAAGTAATATTCAAAGTTCTTACTCTCAAAATACACGATTCAGTAATGCTGAGGTCAAGCCTAGGAACCTGAATCTCAACACACGCATACAGGAGTGTGCTTAAGTGTGTCTGACAATGGTGATCCATACTTTAAGACATGCTTCTTTAGAAGAAAATGCAACAGGCTGAAATGAGAAGATTGGAGTATAGAATCTTGTCAATTAATAGCTGTGAGACTTTGGGTAGTGCTATGATTTGAATTGTAATACCTTCTACATATGTATTGGTGTCCTAACTCCCAGTAACAGAATTTGATCTTACTGTAAGATTCTCTTTGAATTCTACATATCTTCTCTTGTCTATTTTCAAGACCTTTAAGTTTCACATTGAGCAGTTCCTTCTCACTTTCCTGCCTTGTGCTTGAGATTTACAAGAAAGCCAGTCAAACTGTGCTTTATGAGAAAGTATTACTTAAAGCATATGTTGTGCTTAAAATTTACATGTCATAGGAATTACTTGTGAAACTGGTTATTAAAATTTGAAGACTATGGGTTTCTGGGTTTCACCTTCACCTTATCAGATCTTCGTGCTTATCCATGAAAGTTAAGGGGTCCATGTGATTGCTACATAAGGTAAACTTGACAAATATCACTTATAAAATAAAATATTTAAAAGCTGATGCACTTGAATCATCTAGGTTTTTCTCTTGTTTCAGCTGGACACACGTGGAGAGCTCAACATGCAGCCCCATTTTAGAAAAAATTTCAATTTTTTTATTCCTTATATATGCAAGACAGAATTAGGACAGTATGAAGGTTAAGATGGAGTGTCAGGTTGATTGACTTTAGGATCCCTTACTGCAGGGACTGGTAGAGCATACTTCTGGTGTGTCTAGGAGGATCATGGAGGTGTGAGCCTAGTGTGTATTTGTAGTTCTTCAGTCCTTCCTCTATGACACTGTTCCCCTCCTCTGCCTCCCAGCCACCATGAACTAAGGAGCTTTCCTCTGCCACACCTGTCCACCATATTTCTTCATTGGAACTAGCTGTCCATGAACTGAATCATCTTAAACTGTGAGCCAAAATAAACCTCTCCTCCTTTAGGTTGTGGATGCAGGTAATGTGCCCAGCAACAGGAGCAATGACTAATATAGAAGGTTATAGACTTTACATGAGAAATGACTTTTGCTGTGTTTAGTCACTGAGAATTGATTACCACAACATAGCCTAGTCTTTCTTAACTAATAAAAGAGCAGAACTAAGAAGATTAATTCAATATAATTAGAAGTAATCAAATGAATTGTTTAATTAAGTGCCTTGAAGCTGATAACAGTTCTAATTCCCAGTTTAGCTGGTTTCTGTTTTCTTTTGGGGAAAAGAAGGACAGAAGATGAATCATAAAGATCATACCTTCTGTAATGAATGAGCTGAAAAAATAATTACCCTTTGCACCCTGAAAAATAAACAAGAAATTAACTAAAGCCAAGCAGGTTCATGAAAACATAGATCACATTTAAAACTGTTACTTCAACTTTCATTAGTAGAATTCTAAATTTTCATTTAGCACTCCCAATTTGTGATAAGGATGAAATATTAGCTAATCTTACCAAGGCCAAAACAGGCAAAACCAGTGAGGTATTATTAGAGTCGTAGCCCATCAGGTGATAAAAGGCAAAATTCGTTGGGATATGTGTATGTGTGTGTGTTTGTGTGTGTGTGTGTGTGTGTGTGTGTGTAACAGGAGCTAGTGGCACTTGGGCTTTGAAACCTGGCCAAACAAATTTCCAAAACAAGCAGTGAGATGACTGATGCTCACTTGATGATATGCTTTGGGCCTTGAGGGAATTCTGCTGGTAGTGAATATATACAAACCTTTCAACCTGAGTTGCTAAAATGTACTCTATTTTGAGTCCCTTGATATAAAATTTCAATATTAGTTTTGAACTCTAATTTTCTATATATTAATTTTTACTGCTGTCATGACAAATTACCACCTAGTAGCTTTAAAACAATACAAATTTAATAAGTTACAGTTCCGTGAGTCAGATGTCTGCCATAAGTGTCACTGGGCTAATATCAAGGTATCTGAAGGCTTAGGGGAGAACAATTTCTTTGCCTTTTCTAGTCTCTAGAAGCTGCCTATATTCCTTGGCCCATGGCCCCCCAACCCCACATTTAAAGCCAGCTGCCTTGATATTCTCTGATGCTTTGTTAACAGTTGTGTTTACCTCTGACTTAGCTGGGAAAGGTTCTCTACTTCAAAGGACCATGTGAGTAGATTGCCCCACCCCTCCTCCCACAAGTTCTCTGCATTTCTAGGTCTTGTTTGATATAAACTTTAATCACATCTGCAAAGGTCTCTTGTCTTATACTGTAACATATTAATAGATTCTAGGGATTGAGACTTGCACATTCAGACCTGAAGGAGAGGATAATCTGTCTGCCACATCTTATGAGAGGCACTTCCCCTAGAGCATAAAGGCCTCTCAAGCCATGCTTCTCATTTCAGGTCAATTGTGAGCAAATCAACTCTGCTTAGCTTTGCCTAGACAAAATATAGGTAATATCTCAGTTGGCTCAAAGTAGAAATTGAGCAGCATAAATTCATATGGGTTCACTCTTGGTATAATGCCTCTGATCATTTTATTTAAATATGTAGACTGAAATCTATATTTGGGGAAATATATGTGTATAAAAAATTTAATCATCTATCCTTTTGTCCCGTAAGTTCTCCCAGTTCTTTCTTATTGTGCATGATTAAGCTTTTAAGTTACTCTTTACCAGTCTCCCACTTTGCAAACTCAGTCTAACTGTGTTCATTCTGCTGGGTACTACACTGTATTAGGTGAAGAGGGTGGTGATACATAAGCTAATTTAGCAAATAGCCTGACAAGTGTGTATACGATGACTTAATATGCAAGTAGAAATTCTCAAGGAATGACCTAGACAGTAGGAATTCTAACAGGATGATCACTGTGTATCTTGGTTACTTTTGTCCTGTTGCTGAGGCAAAATACCTGACACCAAAAATTAAGAAAGGAATGGTTTATTTAGCTCATAGTTTATGGACATTTCAGTCCATACTCCACTGGCTCCAAGGCAGAGTGGCACATGCACAAAGCACCAGTGCATGGTGTCAGAAAACAGCAAAAGCAACAAGAGAAAAAAGGGAGGAGCAGCAACAAGCAGCCTCTTTCCTTCTCTTACACTGTATATAAACTTCCAGCCCCAGGGCGAGTGTGGCACTCACACCCATAACCCCAGCATTGGACTATGAATCAATCATAAGGTGTAGAAGGCCACCCCATGACTGCATGAGGCTTTGGAGGGAGGGACTTCCAGACACCAACCATAACACAGTGTCAGTGGCTTAACATATCACTGATGGCTTTTTCTGACCCCTTTGTGCTTGCTGCATACAACTTTGGTTACAGTGGTGTTAATAGTGCACCACTAAGCTCAGGTCAAAGTCTAAAGCCCTTCTCTTTCATGTATCAGTTATATTTTGGACAACGTCTTTGACCTCTTGAACCTCAACTGCATCATCTATAATAAGATCTAATTCACAGGGCTGTTGACAAGGTTAAGTGAGCTAATGTACATAAAGTGGTTAGAATCATACGTGGTATGAAGTACATTCAATAAGTAATGACTGTTATACATATTTTTATTGCTTCTACTTTACTCTATCGACCAGACTACTCTGTGGACCGATGCACTCAGGACTGTAAATTCTTCCACATTCTTTTGCCAAGACTTCATTGCACATTTATTTGAGCAAGGCGCTGGGGACATTAAGGGGAGTGAAATACGTAAAATGCATTCCTTTCTGGGGCTTACATTCTATAAGAATAAATACATTAAAATAAGCAAAAACCAAAGACACACATGCAAACAATATTATTTCAAGTTGTGATAAGTACTACAGAGGAGATAAACAATATGCGACAGTGTTTTAAAGAGCTCACTCTTTCCCCAGTGGGGCCGAGGTAATCAACGGAATCACGTGAAACACAGATGTGCACAGGATGCTTGGTTGAATGGGTGAAGAGCAGGTTAGAGAGGGTCCAGGGGAGGTGGAAGTTTAGCTGCGACTCAAAAGATAAATCTAAACCAGAAAGGTGAACAGCAAATGCAAACAAACTGTGGAGAAGGACATTCTTTAGTACATCTTTCAATGTATTACCTCAGGCCTGATCAAGCCATACAATTGTTTATTTCCAGAGGAAGTTTAGCAAAAGCATTGGTGCAGATGCCTTGCTAAGATATACCCAAAGGAATGATAACATGACGGTTAAGTCAAGTCTCATTCCTATGATAACTGAGTTGTATTGTCCTTGCTAAACCTGTTGATATCCTCCCGTTTTCCCTACTGCCTCCTTTCTTCTTTCTCAATAAAAAGTTACTGAAAATGGTAATCAGGGCTTCAATCCAAGAGGCTGCCATTTCCCTGATCCCAGAATTATGCCTTTCTTGTTTTTCTTGTTTCTCTTGCCTTTCTTTTCATCCATGGCACCTCGTTCTTGGGACCTGTCACCCTGGACAGAAGCAGAATATAGACCAACAACAAACCAAGACAGCACAGAGCAGAGAGTGTTGGAGAAACAAGTCTTATTTGATCAGAGACAGTTATATGGTGAAGAAGGTGGTAGATAAACAGCTGAAGGAGGCAGAAGCTAAATTATTCAAGGCTTTGGGGGCCATAAGCACTCAAGATTATACTTTAAGAGCAAAGAGGAAACATTGAACCCTGCCATGCAAGGAAAATATGCTTTGACATGCTTTTTACAAAACAATAGCTGTAGGAGGAATAGATCTGGGTAAAGAAGGTAAGGAAGAGATAAGTTTTCAAGCCTGGAGTTGGACAGACGAGGAGGTTACTTTGGAATTCCTGAGGAAATATTGTGGAGATTCACATAGGATGAGATTAAAGATACATGTCTGTCATAAAATAAAACGTACTTATAAAGGGGATGGGTGCGGTTTTCCTTAAAAGAGAACTTTTAAAGGTATTCCTTGGGCTTTCCACTCACGATTTTGAATGGCTGGTGATGATATTCCTGCCATTAGAGAAGGAAGAACATGAGAAGAATAGGTTCGGAGGATGGTTGGAAAACATGAGTACAGAGTTCCATTTGGGACATATCTTAGAGCTGTTTAGGTAGCGGGTAGCAGGTACCAATACGGTGTGTGGTTTAAGTATTAGTTAGGGTTCTCTAGAGTAACAGAAGCCATTGAAAATATACATATAATTATGCAGGGAGGAGGCCCATTAGGTAGGCTTACAATCTCAGAGGTGTTAGGACCCACAATTGCCTTCTGTGCATAGGGAAGCCAGTGGTTACTCAGCTGGAGAGGATGCAAGCCACGGAACAAGAGGGACCCAGCATGCAGAATCACAGCAAGGTCAAAAACCAGAAGCTGACCTTAGCATCACCAGTGTTCCCCTTCATTGGAAGACCGAAGAAACTGGAGACTGATCCACTGACAAAGACTGGTGCACTTTGAAAATGGAGCACTTCTTTCTTTCCCTTGTTATTTCATCCAGTTATCAGCCGCCCGCATCTGGGTGGGTCTCCTCCTCCACTTACTGGCCTACAGGTCATTCATTCATAGACACCTCCAGAACTGTGGTTTTCTGTGAGGTGTTCTTACTCAACTCAAGCTGACATATCACAGTTAATGATCACAATGGTCATAGATGTTTTCTACTTAAGAATGACAACCAGGTTGCCCCAGCTTTGTCTTCCTTTCTTTCTGTAGCATGCTGGGCGTCTCTCTGACACATCTGCATCCCCTTGTCCTGTGATGACTCTGTGTGAGTGCCTTGGAGACATCTTTATTTCTCTAAGCATCACTCCATGCCTAGCCTAAAGAAATAGACTAACGGAAAATAAAACAGAATGCTCTCCAAATAAATGCATGCATTCCTGCCTTGTACTTTAGCTATTACTTGGTGTTCCTTTATGTGAAGATTCTATTCATTATTAGAAAAATTTCTTCACATGGCTAAGTGAGCTGATCATGTTTGTAAGTCTTCAAGCACAACTTTGCTCTTCCATGCGACTTTTAAGCTCAACAAGTCAAGTTTCACTGCAATAAATTTTTAGGATTTTAAAAGAAATTATACTGGATCTATAGGTCAACTTGGGAACAGTGACATCCTATTACAGTGTCTTTCATCATAAGCATATGTCTCTTTTTCTGGAATCTTCTTTGATAACTTAAAAAAAAATGTAAAACTCATAACTGTCTCTGTAAAGGATTTGAATATTTGTGTGCTAAGTATTTAACATTTTATTTTATTCTTCATTTTAAATAATTATGAATTCTATTGTTTTGTGAAATTTCCAAAGAAATTAAACTTTGATTTTTCTTAACCACAAAAATTGTTAAATCAGCTTCATGGCAGCGTGAGCAATAATATGTTAGCTATGGATTCTTTCAGATTCTCTACATAGATGATGTTAATTATGAATAATGATTGTTTTATTTCTTACTTCCTAATTCTTTTAATTCCTTACTTCAGTAGCCAAAACCATAAATTTCGTGTTAAGTAAAAGTGATGCTAAGTTTTTTACTATTTCTAATCTAAAATGGAATAATTTAATTCTTTATTCATTTAATATGCTTTTAGGCTTATTTAAAGGTACAGTTCATATGGACACAGAAATTCCTTTATGCAGGAAAAACCATTAAAAATAAAATATTAAAATGGTCCTTAAACATATGAAAAGATGTTCAAGCTCAGTCATGATTGTACAAGTGAAAATTAAAACATTTCTTATCTATGAGAATTAAGGAATATTAAAAAGTATGGCAACATAATCAGTAATGAGGCTTTTGGGAACAGGAACTGCCATATATTTCTGGGGAAAATGTGCATCTGTGCAGTCTTTCCTGAAGGGGATTCAGAAACAGCAACAATTCTATCTATCTATCTATCTATCATCTGTCTATCTATCTATTTCTTTTGACCTTACTAGCCTCACAGGAATTTACCCTTAAAGATACAGCCCCAGGAGTCAAAACTATATGTGCAGTACAATTTAAAACTGATGATTATTAATAGCTGAAACCACCTAAATATCCATAAATATGAGAATTGGTGAATTAATCATAGTATAGCCACAGAGTGGAGTTCTATAACTTGTAAAAAGAAGACTGAAATGATTCATATAAATGAAGATGGATTTATTTTGAAGATATATTTTAAATTAAAAGTAAAGCAGAAAAGATCATCTATTGTATGCTAATTTCATATAAAAAAGAAAGAGAATTAAGGAAATTTAAGTGTATCTGCTCATTTATGAAAAAGCTCACAGAAAACATAAGCCAAAACTCATGAGATCGGTTACCATGAGAGGTGATAATGACTCCCAAGGCTGGTTCTTACCCTCTACCTAGATCCTGTTAACATTATTTCATTTGGAATAAGGTTCTTTGTGAATGTAATTAAGAATTTTAAAGTAGAAAATTGATCCTGAATTATCCGGATGGGCTCTAAATACAATCACAAGAGAAAAGCAGAAAGACATTTCAAATAGACACAGAGGGACAAGGCTCTGTGAAGACAGACAATGTCATGTTTTGAGTAATGTGGCTACAAGCCAAAGAGACCTAGGAGTACCAAAGAGCCTGCAAAAACTACAAGAGGCAAGGAGCTGATTCCAATCCAGAGCCCCTGGAGAGGGGGTAGTCTGCTGACAACTTGACTTCAGAGTTCTGCCCTCCAAAGCTGTGAAGAAATAAGTTTCTGTTATTTACACCATGAAGGTTATGGTCACTTCTTAAGGTGGCCCCAGGAAACTAACCCAGCTACCTACAGGAGTGTAAATATGTGCATATCTATTATACATATATATACATAATCCAAATTTTTTACTGAAGGAGGATACAGGAGGAACAGTAAATGCAACAAGCACAGTTAAGATTTAACTTACCTGTGCAGCCGCAATGAGGGAATGGAAAAATAGAACTAACTGCATGACTTTGAGAAAAGTATTTGACAACACAGTCAAGGCTAAAGACAAAAATAATGAAGGTATTGTGCTCTTCTTAGTAACCTTTCCTTTCACAGAGATGAGGGAAAAATTCTGACAATAATTGTATATATATATATATATTATAATAATAATAAAATAAATAAGTAGACTTCTTATGAAAGAAAGTAGTTCACAAATAAGGGAATAGGAGGCCAGAATAAATTCTGAGCTGGGCTAGGAACCAATGACATCATTAAAAATTTAAGATAATTAACATAAATTTGAATATACATTTCTAAGTACATATGACAATCTTTGTGCATGCATCCATTAATATCAATATATTAATATGTATACTTCCTAGCTCGCTTTGCTGATGACAGTGTAGAAGCAATACTATTCTGGTGGCAATGAACACATGCAATATCCAGATCTTTATCTCTAAATATCGTCCTCCTGGGAAAAGTAATAGCGCTCCTTGGAAAATAGTTGATTCTGGAGCTGAATAAGGAAAATAGAAGACAAACCTGGAATAGTTTCTCAGCCTGGAAAAAAAAGTTCTTCAAAAATAATGAGGACATTTCCAAAGATTATAGGAGCCAAGTTTAAGTGGCTCCCAGTGACCCAAACTAGGACAATTTGAGCAATAAAACAAATAATGAGAGAAATGAGTTACAGCTCATAGAGTAAAACAAATGTAAGTCTATGTAATCATACAAGTAAATGAATGTATAAATGAAAGGAAAGAAAGTAAAACTTTTTCTCACAGTAGAATTTCAGTGACCCAATACAGGAAGAACCTTGGAGCTAAAGCACCATTTTAGCAAGCACAACAGTGATAATTTTGCTGTCAGGTTTCATTAAGGGATTCAAAGTAGTGAGAAAATTCAAATTAATGAGCAAAAGTATGATGAAAAACTAAATATTTACATAATCATAAATTTTCTCCATGAGATCCTTAATTTATGAAGGGGTAACTAGTATCTTTAAAATGGAAAATCCTGGCTGACGCTATTAGACCTGCTGATTAAAGATAGTAGCCTCATAGATATATCACAATCTTTTCACTGTGAGGCACAGAAATGAGAAATCATATTTGTAGTATTCTTGCTAAAATGCTAAACTTGAATTGGGATTCATAAAACAAATTGGGGCTTATAAAACTATTGGGACTCATAGAACAAACCTAAATTAAAGAGCATGCTACACAATAACTGGCCAGAGCTCTTCAAAAGTACCACAGTCATGAAAGAAGAAAGAAAATACAGTGAGAAATTGTCTTATTATAAGACAAAGGAGATAGAGCCAAATCAAGGACTATGGATTGATTTCCGGTTAAGAAGAAATAAATTAGTGGGAAAACTGATGAAACTGAAGAAAGTTTGGAGCTTACTTAATGAGCACTGTATTGATGTTAATCTCTGGGGATTTGATGGTTCTACCCTAGTTACCTAAGCTCTGAATATTTGGGTAAGCTGAGAAAGGCTATGCAGATATTCTTTCCAGTATTTTTTGCAACCTTTTAGCAAGTTTAAGCTTGTTTGAAAATGACAAAAATTAAATATTGGTAGCCCCTAGTTATTCTTTATTTGCTAATAAAATATTAAAGATTGAATTTCATTTCATTTTCCTACATCAAATGTGGTAATATTTCTTTGACAATATAATGAAATACATTATTTAATTTTTCTAGTGTTAATCACAATTTGAACCCTTGGGATAAAACAACTTTGTCATTAAATATTACCTTTTCAAACACTGATGGAACGGTTTGTTGTCTTGTGTGGAATGCTTGTATCCGTATTCATGAGCTTGGTTGTCACATTTTTTTCTTTTACTGTTTCTGCTTGGTTTTTAGTTTCTGGTTTTTGGGGGGGCGGGGTTCGGTTTTTTTTTTCCAGTACCTGGAATCGAACTCACGACCTTGCGCTTGCCAGGCAGGTGCTGTGCCGCTGAGCTAAATCCCCAGCCCCTAGTTTCCATTTTGTAAGTCCGTCATAAAATGAGTTAGAAGGTTTTCACTCTTCTTTATACTCTTGAATTTGTTAAAGATTGGTCTTTATTATTTATCATTTATTTTATTTTTTACAGCTATTTATTCTCCCAAATCCTATCTGCTCTGAAAGCAGTGTACTTTTTGATCCTATCGACATTGGACTTGGCCTTGTGACTCCTCTGGCTTAGGAAAGACCAGTGTGTATGAGATGCACCCCCATCCCTGCAGAGGCTGTCATCCAATTACATAGTGATGTCGGGTCTTTCCTGCCTCTGCACTCTCGATGATAAGGAAGGTATATAAGGGCAGAGGCAATGTCTTCTGTCTGAGTCACAGAATTGGAAGTCATGTGTGGAAGGTATGCTTCTAATGCACAGCTAGAGAAGAGCTACAGAAAATATGGACCAAGAAAAATTATATAACAAGGTGAGAATGTGTACATGCTGAATAAGATACTACTACTTAAAAATGGCTAGTCAATGATTATTCAATTGGTCATTCATGTGTAGTTCTATTTATTTTCTTTAGAAACCATTTTGAAGATACCAAAGTATAGTAAAACAACCATTGATAATCTCCTACCACTTTTGTCTGTAACTCACTATTATTTGCCTATTTGTTTTCCTCAGAAACTATCTTGTAGATAACAATATGTAAAACAACAACCATTGATAATTTCCTACCACTTTGTCTGTAATTCGGTGAGCCCCCTATTACTATGTTATCCTTCTGTTACTCTTTAAACTAATTAAAAAAATGGCCTGGACACAGCATAATCTAGCAAGAATCAACTAAAATTCTATACTTTTAATACTTTGCAGAGCTACTGATAAGACAGTGTAGTTGTGTTCTTTATACAACAACTTAAAGAACTGATTAAATTATCTTAGTGATTATAAGACTTCAAGTCATCTATCTTTTCCTACATCAATTTAATAATAGATTTCTTAGAACTTCCTCTACATTTTCAAGTTTATGGATATTGCTTTTTGTACGATCTGCTTTTTTTCTTTCTAATGCCAGCAGTACTTAATTCTTATTTTCTATGTCTTCATATTACAGATTTGAGCCTTAAAACCTTCTTTTCTCTTGTTTTTTTTTTTAGGAGGGAAGAGGGTTGAGTCTTCTTAGAGATTTACAAATATTATTTCCTTTTGAAGAGTCATTCTGATTTTATTAAGTGGAATTAGTTTTTGACAACAGTAACAGGTAAATTCCAAGTAACAGTGGTTTAATAAATATAGAGGATTTGTGTTTGTTTGTTTTGTGGTTCTGGGATTGAAGCCAGGGCCTCTAGCACTGCCCCAGCCTGTAAACGCAACGCTATGCTTCTGTCTCCTGTAAGAGTTCAGAAAGGATTTCTTGGAACAGCATAGTGGCTTTGCTCACGAAAACCTTAAGGATTTGTGCTCTGTCCAGTACATTATTTAATCTTTGTCCTCATGGTCTAAACCAGATGAGGAAGTATGTAAGAAAAAGGCAAAGCACATCCACAGTAGCTCTAAAGCAGAAAAGATTGTTCTATAGGAAGCATCACAAAAGCCGCCACAAAACATATTCATGAACTTAACATTATTAAGAATTTCCATAATTACACAGGAGCTGCACTTGTAGTCATGATACTGAGCCACAATATGCCCATTTAATTATATTTTGTTATCTTGTATTATAAGGGCAAAAGAGAATAAATGTTGAGGAATATCAGACACTCATAACACTAGATATTCCTATGATCTACGAATTACTAATTCTGCTACTAATTTTATTGTAACTTATGCTTATTTCTCATGTTAGCTATAGAAGTACCTAATTAAAAAGAACAGGGAAATGTAAGTATAGGGCTTGTATTTGTTTTTTTGGTTTTTGTCCGGTACCGGGAATCGAACTCATGACGTTGCACTTGCCAGGCAGGTGCTGTGCCGCTGAGCTAAATCCCCAGCCCAAGGCTTGTATTTGTATCTTGTCTTTTTTTTTGAGACAGGGGTCCTGCTATGTCATTCAGGCTGGCCTTGAGCTCACTTTGTAGCCCAGGCTGGCCTAGAACTCACAACAATCCTCCTGTCTCAGCCTCCCGAGTGCTGGGATTACAGGTGTGCACCACCATGCCTGGCTCTTGTACTTGTGTCTTATAGTTTAATAGTATATACATTTTCTCCTAATGTAAGTTCTTTCAATTCAATGTTCCAAATTACCATTGGAAGTTAACATTAATGTTAAAAATTAATAAACGCGAACTTTACAATATCTAAATTCATCCATTTTTCTTTCAAGTATTGTAGAATAATAATTTATTTATTTTTGAATTTTGAAGAGAAAAAAGATAAACATAATAGAGAAACCAAGTTTCAAAACAGATTAGTAGGACAGTTACATTATCAATAGTTGATACATTGTGTATTGTTGTCTTTGTAGAAGTTATCCAGAGTACAAGATATAGGCAAGAAATATGGTCCAGTAATATTATCACAAAACCTTCTCCTCAATGAACCAAGAAAATCTAGCTGCATAACTCTCTAAACTATCTTGCATGTACATATTTTTTTCTTTTTCCCTTCTTCCTTCCCCCTCTCATCCATCAGAGTTTATCTTTTACTTTCAACAGTTTCCTACCAATTCACAATATCCACTACAAATTTCAGATCCTTGTTCAGTTTCTCACACCAGTGAGACAATATGATGTTTACACATATGGCTCTGATTTATGTCACTTATGAGTATGGTCTTGAATAACATCCATTTACCTATAAAAGTCTCCAGTTTATCCTTCTTTATGGCTGAGTAGTGCTCCATTGTATAAAAATACTACATCTTTTTATCCATGCCTCAGATGATAGGCTTTGGAGTTTCCAAGATTTAGCTACTATAGATTGTGCTGCTATAAACAAGGGTGCACAAATGTCCCTATGATATGATGTTTTTAATTCTTCTGGGAAGATGCACAGAAGAGGATTAGCTGGTTCAAATGGGATCTTTAATCTTAGTTTTTTGAAGAATCTTCACACTAATTTCCACAGTGGTTGCACCAGTCTACACTCTCACCAACAGTGAAGAAGTTCCTTTTTCCCAACAGCTCCTCCAGCATTTGTTATTGGTTGATTTTTTTCTTTACTTTTCTTTTTATGGTTTTTTTTTTTTTTTTTTTTTTTTTTTTTTTGGTAGTGGGAATCAAGCTCAGGACCTTGTGCTTACCAGACAGGCACTTGTGCTGTTGAGCTATGTCCTTAGCCTTAGTTGATTTCTTGATGGTAGCCATTCTTTCTGGAGTGAGATGGAATCTCAGTGTTGTTTTAATCTGCATCCCTTGAATGCCCAGGGATGTTGAATATTTTTTCATGTATTTATTTGCTTTTTGTATTTCTTCATCTGAGAAGTGTGTATTCATTTCAGATGTCCATTTTTGTATTGGGTCTTTGAATTCAGGGGTTCTGATTTTTTCAATTCTTTCTATGTTCTAGATATAAATCCTTTGTGGGACAACGGGCTATGATTTTTTTTCCAACTCTGTGGGTTGTCTTTTTACTCCGTTGGTGATTTCTTTTGTTGTGCAAAAGCTTTTTAATAAGGTGAGATCCCATTTGTTGATTCTTTGGACTATTTCCCCTGCAGTCTGAGTTTTGTTATTGGAGACTTTGCCTACAGTCCCCTGCAGTCTGAGTTTTGTTATTGGAGACTCTGTCTACACCTACCAATGTCTTTGAAATTTCTGCCTATTCTCTCTTCTAGTAGCTTTGGTGTTTCTATTTTAATATTTAGACCTTTGATCCATTTTGACTTTAGTTTAGTGCATGGTGAAAGATATGGGTCTAGTTTTAGTCTTTGGCATGTGGAAAGTCAGTTTTTCCAGCACCATTTATTAAAGAGGCTGTCTCTCTTCCATTGAATATGCTTCGCCCCTTTGTCAAAGATAAGGTGACTGAGAGTGTTTGGGATTGTGTCTGCATCTTCTGGTTTGTTCCTCTGATCCTCAAGCCTGTTTATTTGCCAGTACCATGCTGATTTTATCATAGTAGCTTTGTAGTGTAACTTCAGGTCTGGCATTGTGATGTCTCCTGACTTGCCTTTGTTGCCCAGCACTGCTTTTGCTATTCTAGATCTCTTCCAGTTCCAAATGAATTTTAGGAATGTTTTCTCTAGATCTCTGAGGTATACTAATGGTATTTTGATTGGAATTGCATTAACTCTGTATAGCAGTTTTGGGAGTATGGCCATTTTCATTATGTTGTTTCTTTCATACAAGAACAAGGCATATCTTTCCATTTTCTAATGTCCTCTTCAATCTCCTATTTTAAGGTGCTGTAATTTTCACTGTACAGATTTTTACTTCCTTTATTAGACTGAGTCCTAAGTATTTCATTTTTTTAGATGCTGTTATAAAGGGTGTGCTTTCCCTAATTTCTCTGTCAGTGAGTGTGTTGCTTGTGTACAGGAATGCTATTGATTTTTGAGTATTGACTTTGTATCCCACTATACTGCTGAATTTGGCTACTAAACCTACAAGTTCTTTGGTTGAGTTTTGGGGATCGTCTATGTATAGTATCATGTTGTCTGCAAATAATGTTAATTGAACTTCCTTTTCTATCTTTATTCCTTTTATTTTTTTCCTCTTATCTAATTGCTCTTGCTAATGTTTTCAGAGCTATATTGAATGGGAGTGGTGATAATGGATATACTTGTCATCTTGTTGATTTTAGGGTGAAAGCATTCAATTTTTGACTGTTTAATATGATGCTAGCTATTGGTTTGTTGTAGATGGCTTTTATAAAACTGAGTTAAAGGCCATCTCTCCCAATTTTTTGTAGGGTTTGTAACATGAATGGGTGTTGGACTTTATCAAAAGCTTTTTCTGCATCTATTAAGTTGGTCTCGTGATTTTTCTCTTTATTTCTGCTAATATGGTGTGTTACATGTATTTATGTGCATATAGTTAACCATCCCTGCATCCCTAGGATGAATCCTACTTGGTCATAATGTATAATCTTGATGATTTGCTGCAGTCTGTTTGCTACTATCTTACTGAGGATTTTTGCATTTATGCTCATTAGAAAGATTGGTCTGTAGTTTTATTTTCTCTCTGAATTCTCCTCTGGTTTTGGAATCAGGGTAATACTTGCTTTCAGGAATGATTTTTGAAGTATTGCTTCGCTTTCATTTCCTTAAAGAGTTTCAGCATTAGTTGCATTAGTTCTTCTTTAAATATCTTGTAAAATTCAACAGTGAATCTGTCAAGGCCTGGGCTTTTCTTTTTTGGTAGATTTTTTTTATTACATTTTCAATTTCATTGGCTGTTATTAGGTTATTTAGAATTTTTATATCTTCTTGATTTAGTTTTTTTTTTTTTTTTCTGGTACCAGGAATTGAACTCATGACCTCATGCTTGCCAGGCAGGAGCTGTGCCACTGAGCTAAATCCCCAGCCCTCTTCTTGATTTAGTTTGGACAACTAAATTGTGTCTAGGAATCTATCCATTTCTTTGATTTTCTATCTTATTAGAATATAGGTTCTCATAGTAGGTACTGATGATCTGGATTTTTGTAGGATCCATTGAGATTGCACCCTTTTCATTCTAAATGCTTAATTTGTGTTTTTTCTTTCCTCCTTTTGATGAGGTTGTCTAATGCTTTATCAGTTTTATTTGTTCTTTCAAACAATCAATTTTTCTCTTCATTGCTTCTTTGTGTTGTTTCCTTAGTCTCAATTACATTTATTTCTGCTCATATCTTAATAATTTCCTCCATTTTATGAGCTTTGCATTTGATTTGTTCATCTTGTACAATGATAATTTATTGCAGAAAAATGGTTATCTTTATAATTTCAAGAATTTTAATATCCATCTTTCTAAACTACTGCATTAGCTAACTTTTATTCAATAAATACCCGTTGCATTTTAATTAAGAATATATAATTAATCAAAGAAACAAAAGAGATAATGAGAATGTTCTATAAAATATTAACAACTAACCCCTATTTAATATAGATCAAAACAACACAAAAAGCCAACCAAGTACACCTTAGAAATGTATAAGAAAGACAAAATATAAGTAAAACTGGTAAATACTAGAAAATTGTTGGCATGAAATAACATTCAAATAAAATTATACTCAATTAAAATTCAAAGTGTCTTGATATATTAACTAGCATATAAATATAATACTGATACTGCGAATTGTAAAAGACCTCCAGTCATGAGGACTTGTGTAATGTGTCCCTATTACTTCCTGATTACCCCAAATTAGCCCAAACATATTCTGTTGCCAATAAACTAGACATGGGCCCAGAATGCAGTTATTGAAAAGCTATAGTCACAGCCACGTCAGTATGTCTCAGTACCCTGCTAGCAGAAATGCTGAGTAATGGCCCCTGTGTGAATCTCATTAGTGCACTTACTCAAACAGAAAATTAGCAGATTCCATTTACCGGAGTCATTACTATATCCTCATCCGACACCTTAATCAATGGCCATCTCCTTCTCTTCCTATGAAGTGGGCATGGCATCTCTTAAGTTAGAATTCCATTTCCTAGAATATGCTATGTCCTTTGTCATTACTGACCAACTTAAACATTTGGCATTGTAACCTGCAAAACCCCTTGGAAGGTGCATACATAAAGTGCTGAGAATTTACCAAGAGATGAGGTGTTTTCTGGGGTTGCAAATCAAATAACAGGTAACTGTTGGAAGGATAAAAAAGTCCAAACTGGAAATCATAAAAAAGTTGTACATTTTAGCTTTACATCTTGGAAAATACTGGGAGAACATTGTTAAGAGTCATTTGTGGAGGAATATATCATTTTAAAAATTCTCATTTTATACAAAATAGATAAATAGATGATTGATGATAGAAAGATAGATATTTTTGTTCACTCAGAATTTGTTAGTGAGAAGATGATGTGGAATGATTGCTCTTCACATCCATCCTTTGTCCCTCTGCACTTTTGGAATTGTTTGTAGAGGAGATGGAGCTGGTATGGATTAAACAGGACAAACTCTTCTTTAATTCTCCTCTAGATACAGAAATAGGAAGCATGTTTTTGTAACGTAGTCAACAACAGTGGATTAGTAGTGACTGTCTAACCTCCTGAGTGGAGAATTCTGAGGCTGTATGCAGGGTTAGTTGGTGAAAGGATGATGATTATTTAACTAGGTGCCTGACAATGGCAGTGAGCTCCTCTATGATTAGGTACTTTGCATGAGAGAATAGTAAACTAGCTGGGGAATGCAAGATTTGGGGTAAAATTTTGCCTGAATTTTAGCTTCACAACTTTTACTTATATTTTTCATATTTTGTTTAACAAATATTCATAATATTTTAAGCATAATCATAAAATTTAATTCCTTATCAATATTTCATGAGTGGCTACTGTGTATCAGTCACTGATTTAAGTGACAGTAATAAAATACCTAGCATAAAAAGACATGAATTCTGCTGTATAAGTGAGAAAAATATTAATCAAATGCCCACAAAAAGTAGACATTAAAATTGAGGGTAAGTATTCAGAAGGAGCACTACCAGATGTCATAAGTTTATACTGACATGATATAGCTGATGACTACTTACAAGACCTTGGACAAACTTCTTACCCTCTCTGAGTGTCTACATTTAAGGTTACTATGTCATTGGATTTGTAAAAATCAACTGGTAATAAACCCAATATCTGTAATGCATGCAAGTAGATAATTTATGTTATTAGAGCAATGAATGCACAATATATGGAATATGCACATATCCATTGAAATATCCTGTTTCATAATTTTATATGAATTATTATATTAGTTGTGGATCCATGTAAACATTTTATTTTTTTCTGTTGCACACATACACTCTATTCCTTACAATGTATGTCAGCAATATAAGTGGAAAAGGAGAACTGATACTGTTCAATTACCATGGCACTTTTACCAAGAAAAGGGAAGAATAATCAACACTGATAATCTCACAAAATAGCTAGTGGGAAAGAGTTTCCAACAGACTGTTGCAATTTACAGAAAAGTATGAAGAGGAGATATGCTCTGGCTCAGGTCTCTATCTTCTTGGGAGATGAAGGCTTTGTTCACCCATGAAATGATTAACACAAACCAGTAAGGCAGAGTAAACTAAAATGGGGCCCCTGGCAAAGAAGACTTGTTGGTCAGAAGGACATAATTGGAAAGAAGTTAAAAGCAGGGGCCAGGACAGGCCCTTCTTGAAACACTGGGGAAGGTTGGTCCACTTTGGAAGTAGATAACACGGGTTCTGATTCCAACTTTGCTAATAACCAACTGTGAACCTTGAGAAGATTACACATCTTTCTTACACATAAGTTTTCTGATATAAAACTGGGAAATATCAGCAAACATTATAGTACTTTACTGGATTAAATAAAATAATTTTAGTTCTTAGAACAGTCCTTGGAACATAGTACTATAAGTAAAAGCATTAACTATTACTATTTATGATATAACTATTATCATCAATACTATATTAACCATTTAGACTTGGTGGTACAGGCCTGTAACCCCAGCATTCTGGGAGACTGAGGAAGAAGGATCACAGCCTGGGAATTTAACAAGACCCTGCCACATTTAAAAAAAAAAAAAAAAAAAAGGCTGGGTGAGTACTGTAGCACAATAAAAAATCCCAGGGTTCAAATTCTAGTCCTAGAGAAATAATTGCAGAAAAACTAAAAAATTCTATCATTAAGAGTATTGTGCTTCTTTAGATGGAAGCACTACAGCAGGAATGTTATGGTTTAGAACTTGGGTGTGCTCCAGAAGCCCTAAGTGTTCAGAGATGGGTTCTGGGAAGGCAGGTTGCACAGATACTGCAGCTAACCTGTGGGATCTGGAAGTGTGCGACTCCTCCCTTCTCACTCTGCTTCCTGGCTGCTGTGAGGTGAGCAACTTTGCCCTACCGGTTCCTTCCACCATGCCATTTATGCCTTGGGGTCAGCTGACCATGGGCTGAAAATAGAACCCAAATTAAATCTCTCCTCCTGAGGGAGCTGCGGGTGGGGAGCGCCAGCCTTCTGGCTGGCTAGCTTCCTGCCTGCTGGCTCCCGGAGGGTGGGCCCCCAATGCATGGGGAGCCTCAGGCGGGGAGCGCCGGTCTTCAGACTGGCGACTCACTCCCGGCCTTGTGGTTCCCCGGAAGGAGGGCTTCCGGCACACAGGGAGCTGCGGATGGGGAGCACCAGCCTTCTGGCTGGCTAGCTTCCTGCCTGCTGTCTCCCAGAGGGTGGGCCCCCAGTGCATGGGGAGCTATGCAGCGGCGAGCACTATTGCTCGCCGGTCCTTAGGCCGGCCGTCGCCCCTCAATTGGGATCTATCATGACACAGAGAAACAGTGACACAATTGGCCCACCATGACGGACTGCAATTGCCCACCCACAGATGTGTGTGAATCATTGAAACTTTGAACAACCCCTGGGAATATATGCCATACAACAAGCCACTCTTGCTCCTGCCATTGGGAGCCAGAAAGGTCCAGAGCCAGCAGAGGAGCAGCTGCTGAACAAGGACTCAGAGAACATGAGAATGCAGACTAAGACCACGGAGTCAGAGGTCCTGTGGACTGGGGTCCCCAGAGCCGCTCGGAAGCTGTAAACCAGGAGGACCTTGCACAATACCTGCAGAGACTCATTGGAAGCCATTCTTCCCCTGACAGTACAGGCTGTGGTGAAGCTCTGGAGAAGTCTGCAGCAGGATTCCTGCTGCCTGTGCTGACAGCTGGGGAGAGGACACTAACTGGTTGTGGGGTCCCAAAGCAATGGGAAGCTGGAGAGAAAAAGCTACAAAGAATGGCTTTCACCCCAGATAGCTCACTTGAGATGTTAGTAAGAATTGCCTCCTCAGTATTCTATAGCCATGATGAGGAGGAGGCCAAGGAGAGAAAACAAAGAGACTGAGAAAAAGCAGCTGCTTTTGCTGCACCACTAAGAGAAACAGATCCCAGGTCTGATTCCCGGGGCTCCAAGAAGAACTCGACTACTGCATTCATCTGCTACCACTGTTAAAAGCCAGGCCACCTCAAGAGGAACTGCCCTAAGAGGCCCCATGGGCCATGCCCTGGATGCAAAGGAGACCACTGGAGATCGGTCTGCCCTCTGAGGTGGAGGCCCCAGAGCTCAGACCCATGCTACCAGTTAGTCCAACAGGAATGAGAGGGCTTGGGGTATGGTCTGCCTTCTCCCTCTGGCCAGACCATCATCTCCATCGAGGAGTCCTGGGTAATCATGACTATGGAGGAACAAGAAAACAGCCTGTTGCTAGTCACAGGTGCAAGTCTCTCGGTCCTTCTTTTCAATCCTGGCCTTCCTTCCAGCCATCATACCTCAGTGAAAGGAGTCACTGGTAAGGAGGGGCTGTACCAGCTCGCTATGGATATCATAATGATGCTCCGGGTGTGTAAAATGTTCCGCCAAGGCCTCAGGGGATTCCGCGAGTATCAAATCATTGAACCTGTTTACAGAAGAAACCCTATCTTCTCCTTCTGGGATAAAAGGAAGCAAGGCCGAATTACGTTTGATACCATGGACTTCATTGCAGAGAAGGGTCACTTCCCTCCAGAAGCCATTAAGATCGTGCAGAAGCAACCTTCCTGGAGGGAGGAACACGAGATCCAAGTCCTGTGCAACATCCTGCAGTCTCTGGACAGCTTTCGAACCTACTCAGAGTCTCTGCAGGTGCTCCTGGCCAAGGTCATGCGCTTTGAACGGGGCATGGATCTATTTCAGTCATGGTCTGATGAGAGGCTCCAGCAGCTGGTAACCCTGGGCAAGATAGAGAAATTCTCATATGGGCAGCTGATCACAAAAGACTTGGTAGAGTCATCATGCATCATGTTTATCTGCAAGATGAAGAACATTTCTAGCACTCCAGAAGAGTTCTTTTGGCCCGATGATATTCCCCTACAAAGGGCAGCTGTGAAGTGCTGCGGCTGATAGACCTTGGGAGCTCCCCTTACTATTACAAGTGGGTCTGGCAGCATCTGGAGCTGATAGATGACAAACCTCTGAGCGCTCATGTCAACGAACCAGATCCTATGGTGAGATTTCAGGAATTCCAGATCAAATCATATCCTGTACAGGACTTCAGCTCTCTAAAACTTCTGCGTCTCCAGGAAGCCAGGAAGCAACAAGGGATAAGCTTCAGTGAACCAACAAAACCCTCAGAAAATAGTCTCCCCAGGATGCTGGGCCCAAAGATCAAATCCAAGTGTACCCATTCAATCAAGTGTTCCATGCTCAAAACCAAGTTTGATGAGCTCCCCAAGGAGGCAGCAGTGGGGGCCTACATGAAAATCCACACTGTGGAGCAAGCAGAAATTGTGGGCTTTCACCAGGCCTTCCTCCCAGAGAACCAACGTGACACGTGGCCCTTTATTCTAGTGAGCCTGGGAGCTGAGTTGATCGAGTTAAGGAGAGAAAAATTTCTTGAATTGATTGATGATGAGACAAGAAAAAAATTGACAACAATGCATGTTGAATACCCCAGCGATGAAGAAATGTGCCAGAGGTTCCTTAAGAAGAACAGCTGGAATATCTTTCGGAAGGACCTGGTTCGGCTGTTGGTAGAACCTCGCCAAGAGGCCCCGTTCGTCCCAGTCCAGCCACAGAAGAAAAGGATCTACAACCCTAAATCTTTGGTCCTGGATCTGTATAGCATCAACAAGAAGGTTAAACCACGTTATCCCATTTTTATGGCACCCCAGAAATACCTCCCCCCATTTAGGATTGTCCAAGCCATCTCAGCACCCCAGCACAAGATCCAGTAACTCCTGCCTAAGTATAAGAATGTGGGGTTCCTTCTTTAGAACCAATAAAGGATATTGGATTGTCAAAAAAAAAAATCTCTCCTCCTTTGTCAGGATAGAGTATTGCATCTCAGCAACAAAGAAAGTGACTCATGGGCAATAGAGATTGTTCTGTAGTAAGAAATCTAACCCACTTCCATCTGTAAATGCTAGTCACCAATTAAAATCAAGATAACTCATGGATGTCTTCAGTTCTAAGCATTAGCATACCTGCTGGCTTAATTAATGTAACTACAGCTTAGTTCACGAAGGCATTTCATTATCTTACATACAATAAGGCTAGTGGTGAGAGGTTACAGACTTTTTGCAAGAGTACAACATCTCATCAAATGCCATCACTCTGATGATCCTTCTGCTCTCCATCCTTAGCTTGTGGGCTTTTTTCCTCATGATCACAAGATGGCTGCTAGGGCTACAAATGTCTTATCTCTCAAAGGGGAATGGGATTTTTGCTTCTGAGAGAAAACAGGTTGTCGTTACCTAGAATTCTGTCATAAGAGGAAGAAGGAAAGACGGCTGCCAGGCGGGCAGCTAACAATACCTAACAGTCTTCCTGATTTAAAAATGTCCTGAGTTGTATTTTTGAAGGCAAATGAAATAGCTACCTGTAGCAAGTTGAAAATATATGTAATATTTAGATACAAAGATCACAAGGGATACGGATGAAAAAAGAAGAGCTGTCAGTGCTTTGGGCAAGTTTTCACAGTGAATTTTAAGTGTAATTGTGTGCATAAAACATAAATTTATTTTCAGAAATGCAAATGAAGCACCTGGATAACTGAAAATAATATAGCTGGGCTGCTTATATTATCACTCCCAATCATATGTATTATTGGAGTTATCAAGAGGTTTTCACTGCTATTTAAACCCAGCTTTTTCTAACTCTGAAAAACAGTTCTCCATTCCCTAACTCTTTAAAAAGCAGCAAATCTCTGGGAAGAGTTGACTCCACTCTGCACACACTTTGCCTCTCTTGCTGTCTCTTAAATGCTCACTACAGAGAAGGCTTTCCTCTCCATTTCTTCCTCCACGGAGTCTCTGCCAGCATCACCAACTACCTCCACCCCGACACACCAGGAGCACAGAGGTCACTCTGTCTGACACAAGCATCGCACCCACGCTGAAACACTTTGTCCTAGCATGCTGGCTCTTCCCACCGTCCCTCCTCTACCAAATCCGCTAAACTTCCTCAGCTCTGAATGCTGAAGAGCCCTTGGGAGTCCTGGGAAGATCAGTCCTTCAGACCACTTCTGTTCAACTGTACACCCCCAGAGATGGGGGGAGTCCAGGCCTGTTGCTTTCAATACCATCTCCAGTGTCAAACACTCCCCAAATCAAACCTCCACTCTAGACCTTTCACGTGAACTCCCGAGTCCTATCTGCCCAACATGTATCTCAAATTTAGCTGCCCCAAACTCTACTGCTGACTGCTGACCTCCCCTGCCCTAGAACTATCCTCGCTCTTTACACTGGTGCTCTCTACCTCAATATTTCTTCACCCATTTGCTGAGGTCCTAAACCCTGATATCATCCTTCACTTGTTCCTTTTCTTCTCTATCACCTCTCAGCAACTTAGCAACTGGCAATTTCTGTAGATCCAGCGTTCAAGACACAGCTTGGCTGTGACCACCTCTTCTCATCTTTCTCCTACCACCCCCTGCAAACTGTCAGTACCTTGCCTTTGTCTGACTGTTATAATTGGTCTCCCCACCTGCACCCCTTCTCCTCAGTCTGTCCTCCATGTAAGAGTGAAACAGTCTTTCTAAGTCAGATCATGTCACTCTTTGGCTACAGATTTCCAACAGCTTCTGATGTTCCTTCAAATCCTAGTCACCACAGCCACCTCTACCGCCCTGTGGGACACACCGCTCCCTGTCCCCATCTCCTCTCCACCCTTTATCTTGCTCACTGCATCCCCATTGCTATGCCTCCCTCACCCTTCCAGAACATTCTAAGCATGTTCCTGTTCCTCTGGCTGGTATATTCTTCTCTCAGAGAAGTAAAAGGTCATTTCTCTTTTCCTTTGAGATTCTCTTCAAATATCTCCCATCAGAGAGGTCTTCCCTAACTGCCTGTCTGAAATACTGCTTCTCAGGCTTGGCCCTCTTTATTTTGCTTGCCTTTTCTCTGTGGCTCTTATAATCAACTGACTTGTATGTACACTTGGTTAATGTCTGTGCCCTTCCATTGAAATGTTCACAGCATACAGTCTGGGATATCTGCTGTTTGTTGCTTGTCTTGGCTACTTTTCTTTCATTGCTGAGACAAAATAGCTGACACCCAAAGTTAAAAGAGCAGAGATTTATTTACGTTGCGGTTTGTGGAGGTTTCAGTTCATAATCAGCTGGCTCCAAGGCAAGGTGGATGGCAGAGGCGCAAGTGTTCATGGCAACAGGAGACAGCAAAAGCAACAAAAGCAAATAGGGCAGATCAAGCCTCTTTTTCTCCCTTACACTGTATGCAGGCTACCCGCCCTAGGGCAGGTATAGTACTCACACTCCTAATCCCAGCAATAAACAAGACCCAATCACATACTCTAGATTCAGCTACCTCTGAAAAGGCCGCCCCACTTAACTACATGAGGCTTTAGGAGGACATCCAGACATAAAGCATAACTTGGCCACACCAGAACAAGGAGCAGTGCTTGGCTCCCAGTGAGTGTTATTAGTCCACATGGGTTTGAATGAGTGAATCCATAAATGTATATTTATTGATGAATCACTTTGTTTTTTCATTGCTTTTCAAGCCTTGAATAATTTTTGAAACTATTCTATGATAAATTAATATTTTCAATAGGTTCCTTTCTTTCAAGCAGGTAACAAAAAACATTTCATTATATAAATCCATTCATGTATAAAACTTACCTTGTAAATCCATTACTTCTTTGCATTATATGTTTTACCAACATTATGTTTTATGCATTAATGTATTCTACAAACTGAATTGCTAACATATTTTGTGTAAAAAATATCATAATGAAACTACAGTCCTTCGTGTTAGATTAGCTTTGCTATTTTGGAACTATTTTCTTTTTTTCTTTTTGTTACAGGGTCTCCCTGTGTAATTCAGGTTGGCCTTGAGCTCACTTTGTAGCCCAGGCTGGACTTAAACTCACAACAGTTCTCCTGCCTCAGCCTCCTGAGTGCTGGGATTACAGGCATGCACCACCATGCTTGGTTTGGAACTATTTTCTTATACTTGAATATTTTAATAATCCAACTTAAAATCATCCCAAGATCAAATGCTATGATTTTTCTGAATATGCCAATTAACACCTTGAAAATGCAAGACATTTCATATTTCTGCTAGGGTTGACACTATTATATAATTTGTTCCTTTCTATGTAAAATATTTTGATGAACTTGTTTTAGCACATTCTCATTAAAATTATAGCCCTTATACAAATGATAACAGTTTTGAAACATGTACATATAAACAAACACAGCAATGTCTAAATATATTCATGAAGAGATCTCTTTAGAAAATAATGAAAAATGATTTCAGACAGAGCTTTGTTTTCTAGTTATTATGAAAGAGAACTTTTAAAACTAACTTGGAATATTTTCTGAATATCTCATTCCTTTGATATGCATGTTCTTATTTATCTCTGCTTTCCAATGAAAAGGTTCTCTTTGATCATAACTAGGTGAATTCAAAGAGTTCTATGAAATGTCCATATTTCTATTTATGTGATGCAGTTTTCATATGTTGTACTTCTTTCTTTCTTTCTTTCTTTCTTTCTTTCTTTCTTTCTTTCTTTCTTTTCCTTCTTTCTTTCTCTACTCTCTTCTTCTATTTTCACTTAATCAAACAACTTCCAAATTCCTGCTACTGGTCTGGATTTACTGATCATCTTCTTTACTGACTGTCTTTTCTCATCTCTCATTATTGCTTAGAAATAGTATGAGAATGGTGTTTTATTTTTTCTGACCTTTGTCATTTTTCTTATTTTGTCTTAAGGTGATTTAACATAATCATACTTCAACTATTATCCACACAGTAAATAATCACAATTTGGATCTCAATATCTGTTTTCATCTTGGTCAACAATGAGATTATAATCTTAAATCCAATATCACTGAAAAAAGTGAAGGACGTTATTTGTCCCTGTAAATCTTCTCTACTTTTATTTTTCCAATCTGTGTTAGCTATTCACTTGTTACATAATTCTCTAAATTATAAATTTAGTATACTTTCCCCCTTTGTTTTTAAAATTATCAGCTTAAATAGTTATGAAAAACTGTTTATAAATAACAAAGTTTTCTTTCAAATTGATCAAGTTTAATTCAAAGTTAATTCTAAGTTGTTGGGCTCAAGTTAGAGCATAAAATTATTTTGAAGACCATAACTGAAAATAAAATATTCAATTACAGGGGGAAATCAAATTTAAATTACTACCTTATCAAGGTACATTAGGCTGAAATAAAAGTTTGAAATATTATTGAATATTTTTTCTTAGCTCTAAAGTCTATTGTTATGGTTTAGATCTAGAATATTCCAATCCCAATGCCCATGTGTTTGGAAGGTGATTGGGTCATAGGGGTGCTATACTCATCTGTACATTTACTCACTAAGGAGTTCACCAGCTGAATGCATCATTAGGCGGTAGAGCCCAGTTAGAGGTGTGTCTCTGGGGGCGTGAACTGGAAGAGTGTATCTCCTTCCCTGGTTCTTCCCTTCTCTGTCTCTGTCTTTGCTTCTGACTGCTATGATATGGGCAGTTTTCCACCTCCAGAACCTTTTACCGTGGGGAGCCAGCTGACCGTGGACTGAATCCTGTGAAACTGTCAACCAAAATAAACCTCTCTTCCTATAAGTTACAGATGTTGAATATCCTATCTCAGTGATGTGCAAATGACTAAGATATCTATACTTTCCTTTCATCTTGTTAACTAAGACTTGTTTTTATATAAATATTTTGGCTTTAAACTATGTTTGCAGTACCTGATGTTTACATTCCGTGTGTGGAGTTGGCACATGTACATAATACAGCTTAATTCTTTTTTTATCCATTTGCCCTTTCCTCGCTAACCTCTTCCTTCATCCCTGGATCCCCATAGTTTTAAAGACTGCTCACTAATCCTTCTCTATTGCATGATGTTTAGAATCTGAAGTCTATTTTTACACCCTTGAAAGTACTGAACTTTGTGATAGCACGGGAAGGTAACTATCACTGTTACTGATGTATGCGTGGACACTTAGGTTAATTTTCTTGGTTATGTCACATAGCTCAGAAGGGGTTCCAGAACCATAAGGCACATGTTTAAATCCCTGGACAAACACTAGTATTTCAGAAGTAGTTCTAGAGTGGGTCATTCATAAAATTGAGTACAAAGACATTCTCTCAGCCATTAAAGAATCGTGCACTCTAAAGTCATGGAAATGAACACATGATGCAATTCTTTTTTTTCTTTATCAAGTTTATTGATACAATGTAGATATACATAATGATCATATATATCATAGGAAATTTGTACCTGTATATGGTATATTTTGATTCCTCTTTTTTTCCCAACCCACTCCCCTCCCTTCAACACCTTTTACCCTATTTACAAGCTTTGTTTCCATTTTATCTTTTTATACCATTTTTTCCTCTTTCATTCCATCTTCTTCTCCTTCATCCTCCTTAGTTCCTCCCTCCTTTTGAATAATTTTTTCCTATTTCACAATATCTGTTGTACATTTTGAGTCTCATTTACCCTTTCAGGTTCTCACACCAGGGACACAATGGAATATTTACACATGTGTATCTAATTTATTTCACTTAAGAATATAGTCTCAAGGTGCATCCATTTATCTAGAAATGTCTTATGTTTATCCTTTTTATGGCTGAATAGTACTCCATTGTATAAAAAAACATATCTTTTCTTATCAATTTCTCAGTTGGTGGGCATTTGGAGTGTTTCCAAAATTTAACTATTACTCACTGTACTGCTATAAACATGGGTGCATATTTATCACTTTAGTATAATGCTTTCAATTCTTTCTGAAAGATACTGTTGAGAACTGCTGGAGCTGGCTATTTTTCATACGTGTGAGGGCAGGACAGAACCAGAGTGCCTCAAGCAGTCAAGCTGCCTCAATATTGAAAAAAGCATCCTGCTGGACAATTACAGTCATTAGTTGCTAGGCAATATTACACCCCCATGATACTAACTTTGCAAGTGTATAAAATAAACGCCCCTATTGTTGAAGTCAGTCTTCTTCCCATCAGGTGAAAGGTAACTCCACCTGACGCAGCTCTTGTCTCTTTTCTTTATTTTTCTCATAGCCACTGCCATTTCTCTCTGGGGTACAACAAGAGACCAATGAGGTTCCTTATAGACACCAATGAGGAGGAATAGCTGGGTCAAATGGGACATTCAATCCTAGTTTCTGAGGAATATCCACACTGATTTCCACAGTGGTTGCACCAGTCTACATTCCCACCAACAGTGGAGAAGTATTCTTTTTCTGGATTTTTTTTTTAAAGAATAAAAGAAGGATAACATAATAAT
>NW_004955488.1:6562373-6606781 GCF_000276665.1 Chinchilla lanigera | reverse complement strand
GGGCCAATTGTGTCACTGTTTCTCGGTGTCATGATAGATGTCAATTGAGCCCGAGGCTCCCCCTGCACCAGGGGCCCACCCTCTGGGAGCCAGCAGGCAGGAAGCTAGCCAGCCAGAAGGCTGGCGCTCCCCACCCGCAACTCCCTGTGCCCCGGAAGCCCTCCTTCCGGGAAACCCCGAGGCCGGGAGTGAGTCATCCGTCCAAAGACCGGCGGTCCCCACCCAAGGCTCCCCGTGCGCTAGGGGCCCACCCTCAGGGAGCCACCAGGCAGGAAGCTAGCCAGCCAGAAGACTGGCGCTCCCCACCCGCAACTCCCTGTGGGCCGGAAGCCCTCCTTCCGGGAAACCCTGAGGCCGGGAGTGAGGCGTCCCTTTTTCTGGATTGAATCTTTGAATTGGGGGGGGTTGATTTTTTCAATTCTTTTCATATGTTCCTGATATAACTCCTTTGAGGGATGACTAGCTAAAATTTTCTCCCACTTTGTGGAGTATCTTTTCAGTCTGTTGGTTCATGCAAGTAGGAAGAAAAAGGGTGAAATCAGAACAGATCCTGTGGAAATCCAGAAGATCATCAATACCTACTTCAAGAACCTATACTCTTATAAGATGGAAAACACAAAAGAAATGGACACATTCCTAGATACATATGACTTCCCAAAACTGAATTAAGAAGATATAAAACTTTAAAAATCTCATTGTCAGTCAATGAAATTGAAAATGTAATTAAAAACAATGGTGAGCATGTAAGCTGGTACAATTACTGTGGAAATCAGTGTCGAGATTCCTAGAAAAAACTAAGATTAAAGGTCCCACTCCACCCAGCTATTCCCCTTCTGGGCGTCTTCCCAGAAGAATAAAAAAAAAAAATCATACCACAGAGGTACATGTGCACCCATATTTATAGCAGCACAGTTTGTAATAGCTAAATCTTAGAAACAACTCAAATGCCCATCAACTGAGGAATGGATGAAAAAGATATGGTTTTTTTTAATGCAATGGAGTACTGCTCAGCCATAAAGAAGGATAAACTCAAAACTTCTATAGGTAAATGGATGCAACTTGAGACCATACTCCTAAGTGAAATAAATCAGGCCCATGTGTATAAACATTGCATTTTTTCACTAGTGTGAGAAGTAGAAGGAGTAAATAAGATCTAAAATGTACCATAGATATTTTGAATTTGGGCAAAACTGTTCAAAAGAAAAAAGAAATTGATGGGAGAAAGGGAAAGGAAAGAGGAGAAAAGGGAAATATAAATATATATACAAAAGATAGTTAAACCAGTTATACAACTAGTTTCTCTCAGTTCATTGAAAAGAAAGATCTATGCTAATATTATATTGCCTGGACAACATTTCATGCCTATATCTTATACTCTGAGTAACTACTATTAAGATAACAATGTGCAATATATTAATTTTGTTACTTTCCAATTAGCCTGATTTGAAACTGTTTTATTTTATTTCTATTTTTTTCTTCTCTTTAAAATAAAATTTAAAAAAGAAGATTACATACCATGACCAAGTAGGATTCATCTCAAGGGTGCAGAGATAGTTTAACACACACACAAAGCAATAAATGTAATACACCATATCAACAGAGTCAAAGACAAAAATCACATGATCATCTCAATAGACACATTAAGAGCATTTGACAAAATCCAACACCCATTAATTATTTAAAAAAAACAGAAAATTGGAATTGTAATTGACCTCTCTCTCAATCTGATAAAAGCCATCTATGCTAAAGCAGTAGCCAGCATCATACTAAATAGTCAAAAACTGAAAGTTTCCACTCTAAAATCAGGAACAAGACAAGGATGTCCACTATCATCACTCTTAATAAATATAGTTCTGGAAACATGAGTCAGAGCAATTAGACAGAGAAAGAAGTAAAAGGAATAAGGATAGGAAAGGAAGAAGTTAAATTATCATTATTTGTTGATGACACGATACTCTACATAGAAGACCCCAAAAAACAAAGATCTGTAGATTTAACAATCCGACTCAGTAGTGTAGCAGGATACAAATTCAACAGTCAAAAATCAATACCGTTCCTGTACACAAATAACAGACTCACTGAGAGAGAAACTAGGGAAGCCACACCTTTCACGGTAGCATCCAAAAAATGAAATACTTAGGAATCAATCTAACAAAGGAAGTAAAAGATAGGAGAGGATATCAGAAAATGAAAAGATATCCCTTTCTCATTGATAAGGAAGAACAAACATAGTGAAAATGCCATACTGCCAAAATTGTTACACTGATTTAAAGCAATCCCAATCAAAATGCCATTAGCATACTTCACAGAAAAGAGAAAACATTTCTAAAATTCATTTAGAACCAGGAGCACTCTAGAATAGCAAAAACATTTCTTGGCAACAAAGGTAAGGCAGGAGGTATCACAATCCTTGACTTGAGATTATACTACAAAGTTATTGTGATTAAAAAAAAAAAACCAGTATGATACTGTCAAAAAAAAACAAACCTGAGGATCAGTGGAACAGGTTAGAAGATGCAGACACAACTACAAACACATTCAGCCACCTTTTGTTTGACAAAGGGGTCAAACATGTTCACTGGAGGAAAGACAGCCTGTTTAATAAATGGTGCTGGAAAAACTGGCTTTCCACTTGCCGAAGACTAAATTTAGACTCATGTCTTTCACCATGTACTAAACTAAGATCAAAGTGGACCCAAGATCTAAATATTAAAAGAGAAACGCTAAATCTGTTGAAAGAGAAATAAGCAGAACTCCTAAAGACGTAGGTGCAGGCAAAGGTTTCATGAACAAAACCCTGATCCCATGGGAAATAATCACAGGAATCCACAACTGGGTTCTCATCCTAAAAAGTTTTGCACAGAAAATGATGCATTTTTTCCTCCCTCCCTCTCCCTCTCCTTCTCCCACTCCCTCTCTCACTCCCCCTCTCCCCTCCTCCCTTTCCTTCTCCCCCTCCATCTCCCCCTCCCTCTCCCCCTCCCCCCTCTCTCTCCCTCTCCCTCTCCCTTTCTCTGTCCCCCCCTATATTTCCTTTGCAGGACTGTGATTGTTTCCTTCCCTCAGGTTTTTAATAGACTTATTTTTACATTTCTAGAGAGAAACATGTATGTTAGGAACAATTTAGCGATCCCTAACTTTGTAATGCAATTCTTATTTTACTTAAGCAGCCAGGTTAGATGCTATAAATCTAGCATAGAGTGAAAAATATAAGCTAAAATACCCTCAGCTTGCCATTTACCTTCATCTAATACAGTGAAGGAGAGGGACTCATTTATAGTAATAATGTATTAGTAAGACCCATATGAATTGAGTATTTACTTTAGGGTAAGCATAATGCTAAATTTTTACATGTATTTTGTATTTCATATTTGCAACAATCTCTTGAACAGGGGACTCTTAATTCCTTTGCTTTACCAAAATGAAACTGAGTCTTAGAGAATTATGCGAACTTCCTAAGGTGACACACCTGATGAGGGACAGAGTGGGATTGTGGTGTTGGTCTGTCATACCCGAGTCTCTACTCAGAAGTTCCAGACTGGGATGCTTCTCACAGCTCTGACACCTCCACGATTTCCAGGGCCCTTACAGAAAGATGTTTCATTATTCATTTCTTAAACGGACAGGAAAGTATTTTCTCATCACCCATGGAAACTTCCAGGACTGTTTGTTTAATTAGTATGAAATCAATATTTGCTATTTTAGTTAAAGAACTAGGCAGAGAACCAATAAATGGAAAGTCATTGGGAGTTTATAAGTTGATGTTGGGTGTTGCTAAATTAAGAAATCTTATCATTCAGGAGAACTTCATTAATACAATTTCAATTAAAGTAAAATCACACGGTTCTAATAATTCAACAAGAAAAACTATACTCTCAACAGTTTGTCATGTAGAACATTTACATTTGAATAGCATTTCAATTATAGATGTTTGTAATGCATGCAACCAAGAGTTCTAGATCTGTATCTACAAGTATTTAAAATATATTTATTGTTTTCCATTAAAGAATATTAATATTACATTAAACACCTTGATCTTAAAGATATCACAAATCAATAAGCTATATAAACTATTTTTCCATTAGTGCTTATAATTGAAAGAAAATTTTGTTTTCTAAAGTATTTAGGATGGTTATTTTTCCTCCTGGAGCTGATGCAAAGAAAATAACCACCAAAATTAATACCTCTTCAATTCTTTGTTCCTAAATAACAAAAAGTTAAATTTGGGGGTGGGAGAGTCACAAATTCTAACTTTAAATTGAATGTAAGTTTCTTATTCTGAATGGAATGTTTATTTTCATGCACTTTATCTACTATTAAAACTGCCATTAAGGAAAAGGAAATCTATTTGAAAAAAATGATCTATCTAGATAGACCACTTAATTTTAAAATAAAATTTGACTTTGTACATATATGTTAGAGAAACAAATGAGAGAGTTAAGAAACAAAAAAAATCTGTATGAGTAAATATTAAAATTTGAGTTTAGAAGGTTTCTTAACAAACTCATAAAAGAGCAAAGTGTAGCAATTTACAGCAAGAAGTTCCAGCTTATAGACCAAAGAAGAGTAAAATAGTAAGATATTGACCAAATCTACCAGTTAATATTTAAGATTTAAGTTTATTTTTATTCACAATGTCTTCTGAAGAACTTTTTGTGACACTGGTACACATGGACAGTCTTCAGTAGTAAATAGAATAGGATTTGTCCTACAAATAGGAATTGTTCATACTGTAAATACACCCACAACGTACCCTTGGACCTCCGGCAAAGTGCCAGGGTCCAGGCATCAGCAGGCCAACTATTGCCTATAGTTGCTTATAGCAAACGTTCCTCAAGCCTAAGGGATACTTGAATGGTAGCTTTCCAAGTGTCTGGACTTCAGCAGCTTCTTACTATGGCCAAAGTCACTACATTAGATCTTCAAGTCACTGGTAACCACTAATGTAGTCCTGGCATCAAATTTCATCTGATTTCAACCAGAAAAAGGCTTCCTGCACATACAAGTCTCAGCGATCATGACCCTTTTCTCACAAGGCTCAAACCAGGTATGGCTCTAAAATAGGTCCTTCTCTTCCTCTTGGACACTATTTTATTTTTCTCTCCTTGTCATGATCCAAAGGTTCTGCAAATCCATGTCCAATGCACAGAGAAGTTTCCCCCATATGTCCTGGAGCCTTGGACCTCGCCTGAGTTCTCAGGAAAAAAACCAGTGCTAAACAGACCCTGGGAAAGCAATGCATGCAAGTTCAGGAGGAAGGCACCAGTGCTCTCCAAGGCTTGTGGCAATACCAGTGTAAAGCATGGGGCCTGGAAGGAGCCCCTGTGCCTTGTGGACCCTGGGGGAGAAGCTGAGGAAGTGTTACTTGGGCTGCCATGGTCTAGAAATCGCTTGCAAAGGATTATTCAGGGAAACAAATATGAGAAAAGGGGTCAGCAACTGTGTGAGATGATAGATATGTTGATTTGCTTCTCTGTATTAAGCATCTTACTATGTATAGGTATCCCAAGTTAGCATGTCATATATTTCAAGCATGCACGATAAAGTATATTTTCAAGAAAATGGAAAAATTCCTAGTAGGAAGTGCAAGATTTATTGGCTGCAGGAATATCAGAGGACAAAATTGGAGACAAACATCTTAAAAACAAGAACTTCAAACGAACATTTAGAGCTGGTAAAGGAAAGAATTAGAAATTATCATCTAGTGTAAAGACTTTTTTTGGCTTTTGCTGAAGGATTTCATGGTTTGTAATCATTTTTAATAGAAAATACATATGGATTCCAAATAAGAAGGTGTTCCTACGCCTGGGTAAAGGCGAATTTTACCTTTGAAATATTATGCTACTTAGTCTACTCAAAGACTGAACAAAATCTTCTTTTGAAAGGAAACCATAGTAATAATCTTTTCTTTCCTTCACAAAAGGGAATTTATTTCATCCGTCTTGATTCATTAGGAAAGATTGAATTGCACCTACTTATTCTGTTGACCTTAGTCTTTGAATAAGACTTCATAAGCTCTTATAGGAAATTTCTCTTGAGGGTTTGTTGTCAGTTATAATTTCCAAGAATTAACTTTAAAAAAGCGAATACTTTGAGAGAATCAGAAACAGAAAGTTAAGAAAGCCTTCGTTCTTCTCTTGGGATTCTTTTGTACACTGAAATTATACCGAATGAGAAGCAGAAATTAAGCCAAAGTCCCAGGTCTGCAACTTCCTAATTGCTTGACTCCAAATCAAGTCACAGAAGCTTTCTGAACCTCAGTGTCCTTATCTGTGGAAGGAAGATAACACTGTTTACCAAATCAAAAAGTCAGTAGCGTGTGAGGGGTTGATAAACACATAAAGTGCTCACATTGATAAGTAATAAAGTAAATAGAGTGTAAATGTCTATTAAATTAGCAATGATCTCTCCAAATGCTTAATGTTGATGAAAGCTGGAACAGGCAAGCTCATATTCTGTTTAGAACAAAATGTCACACAACTCCAGGAACATTGAAAATGCTTATGAACTTCTTGATTCAGCAAAGTTCTTTCTAGGAATCCATCCAAGAGAGGTCTTTCTTTCTTGGGTCGGGGGAGACTTCTTTATTCACAAAGACAATTAGAAAAATTGTTCATAAAATTGAAGTGTGAATTTTCCTAAATGTGTGGAGAAAATAAAAGCTAAAACTTAGCCTAAGTGATGCACAGTAAAGTAACCCCAGAGTGTAATGTGCAGCAGGTGTATTGCTAGGTGCTTATGTGTAGGATGGGAGTGAACCTGTCTCTGGTCTCACCAGCTGCTATATAGAAAATGAGCTTATCTATCAGTGTATATTCCAATTATCAATCCCCACAGGTATATTTGTCAAAAGTTCTCCCTTCACACATTCACATGACTGGTGGCCTCACAGACAGCACCCCCGTGTCCCTGGGGAATAGACACGCCTTCCATTGCTCCCCAGCACAACTGAGAAAAGGGGGGCCATCTTGGAAAAGTACCGAGAAGCTTGGGGAAGGGGTCACACAGCCCAGAAGGCATCTCGTGGGGGGGGGGCTGCAGCTGCAAGTGGCCCTGCTGAGGGTCCAGAACCAGACTTAGATGACCCACTAGGCCACTCACAGGGTTCCTCATGGAGAGAAGCCCTCGCTCCTTACTGCAAGGACTCCCAGAGCCTCAGAAGTGAGGGGTCACTCAAGCTCACTTCACATGTGCTCAGATTCTGAGACAGAAGACCCCATGCTTCATGCCCCAGGCTGACTGGTAAAAGATCCATTATAGTTTCAACATCTTATCCTAGCCAAAGTGGTCTCTCTGACTTCAGTAGCTAACCTACTTCTCAGAGTTTGGAATAATCAATCTTAAACAACACCAGCCTTTTGGTCTATGTGGAGCTATGAAAACTTATTACAATACCTCATTCAGAGAGGCAAGGAGATTAGGCTACTGGAATCTAATTCATTCCTAAATCCTCCACTATTGTCTAAATCCTCATGTTCAGAGAGATGATTCCAAAACAGAGGGAGAAGGAGGCACTGTCTAAATCAAGAGTTGCAAAACTGGGCTCACTGGTAAAATTGGGCCAGCTATCTTTATAAATAAAGTTTTATTGGAACATAGTCATGCTTATTTATTTACAGATTATATATGGCTGCATGGTGCTGCAATGATAGCAGAGAAGAAATGGCCAGTAAAGCCTAAATTAGTCACTAGCTAGCTCTCTGGAGGGGTGTGGGGAATGTTTGTCAACTTCTGATCCAAAGACAGAAAATGTAAATTAGGCCCTGGAAAAAATAGACCCCTGATGAATAATTCCAGCCAAGGAAACTGAAAACACAGCAAAGAAGTATAGAGCTGATCAAAGGAAATCAAGACAGAGAGCAAAGTTAAATAAGTGAAGGTAAAGGATCAGCGCCCTATCCCTGCAAACACCTGACTGACTGCATGGGGACAGTTGTGAGGCTGACGGAGTCTCCCCTCGCTGCTGACTCCTTCATAACAACCCCCTGCTGCCTGTGCTATGCTCAGGGAGGACCGGACCTGGAAAGGCAACAGGGCAGAGCTGTTTACGGATGGGCTGGAGAAGAGGCAAGCGCCCTCGATTCCAGAGCACCCTTGCCCGTGGACTCTGTTCGGCGCCTGGCTTCCACTGCAGTCCTAGCTCAAGCCAACTGAGGGTGGTTAAGCTTTCCCTCAGCGAGGACTGCCGTGGGCTTTAGGGCACGCGCCAAGGAGACATTTCACCAAACCAAGCACTGGGCGCAAAGTGGCTGTGTACAAAGCACATCCTTCTCTGTGTTTCCGAAATCAGTGCGCTCTGCATTTTTAACACCGGCACGCTGAATCCACTCAGAGGGTCCAGTTCGTGTGTCAGTGAGCTTCAGGGGTCAGCGGGGCGAGGACCTGGGTCTCCAACTGCTGTTTCACCCAGTCCTCCAAGGAGCCAGTGCTTATTTCTGTCTGCAGGTTTCCTACAGATCCAGCGTCAACCTCTGCTACTTTTTCCAACTGTCAAGAAGAAAGGACTCATTTTATTGCTCTACTGTGTTGAACAAGAACCGAGAAACTTCCTGGCGCCATCTGGAGACTTGTGTTCCTGTACACCCCATAGAAACTGTTTCTTGGAACTTGCCATCTTTCAGGGCTTTACTAAAGACTCAACCAAGAAAGTGGGCCACAGGTTCCCTCTCCTCTCAGAATCACCAACCTGTTGGGGTGTTTTTTCTATACACACTTGCCGACAGTGCAAACAGCCCCTTGGTGTCTAATATCCCTCAGTTTCCCTTCCAGGTGAACCTTCACATCGAAGGAGCATTGTTCAGTTTCATTTTCAAAACACTGGAGATAGAAAGACTAGGGCAGCCTCAGCATATTTTTCTCTCATGTCTACTGCTTGCTACCCTCAGTTTCTTCTATGACTTGCAGGGCTTGAGCTCTGCAAACTTAAAGGCCAGAAATAGCGGTCCTTCTACTGCTTTTTTGGTCGCACAGCCCTTGCACAAAGCAGAGTCCAAAATAACCTCTAAGCTTGAAATGGAGATAGAGGAACAAAAGGGAAAAGGAAATTGCCAGAGGAAAATAGGTTAAAATTTGGTGAATGTTTCAAAAACATAATCCCACTGAAACCAATTACTCTAGTTCTTCCTCTAAGTAATGGGATATTAAAGACATGATCTGGAGATCGTGTCTTTAATACCTACTTATCACCCATGAAGCTACCCCTGCACCTGCCCACACAAACATGCATATTTAGAGTGATAAGAGCATGCAAGAATATTTTTGTAATATCCATAAGAGATCAAAGTAAACATCTAGTTAGCAAAAGACACACACACACACGCACATCAAGGTAGTATACATCAGGATGATATCTATATTTCAAGATTTGTTACAGTCAGTTGAAAGAAATTTTAAAATGCCAAAGTATACCAAGCAGCAGTCTACAAAAGAAACCACATATATGGCACATATAAATATACCAAAAATTCTAGCAATAAATAAAGTTAAAATTTCTTAGGGATAGCAATAGGATGTAGTCCCCAAGGTGCTGCCTGCACTACATGGACACAGACATCCCCAGGAAAAGCTAGAGAATCTCCATTTTTTTAAGCACCTTCAGATATTTCCAGTGCCTTCTAAACTTTAGATCCCACTGACATCAAGGAATTGATACCTGCTCAGGGATACTAGAGTCTGTTTAATCAGGGAACAGATGATTCTAGTCAGGAAGCCTAAACTTCAAATTCTATAAAATGAGAGTCAAAATATGGCAAAAAGCAAAAGTCACTACTGCTGATGACAGCAGCAAGCAGCAAAGAACAAGGCATCTGGAGATGGTGTCCTACTGAAAGGAGACAGAAGCCCTCTCCTCCCCTACCACTACCTCCTACCCAAGATTCCAGCGTATCGCCTTGCCCTGGATGTCCTCTGGCCCACTTCCTTAACATATTTCTTTAACCTTTTGCTTAAAAAAAAAAAGTGTGTGGCTACTACACAGCTGCAAATATTTACATATCTGCATTCTCCTTATCTAAAATTGCTTTTACCTCAACTCAGAAAGCAGATGTAGCAAGTTACTGGTTCTCAGGCCCTTGGGTTTGTACATGTCTTGGGTAATTTACAGAATTCAGCCAATAGCATGGATCCAAATTTACTTAGCAAAAGGTTAACTCTGTATTGCTTCTATGGTTTGGGTGTTGTTTTGTTTAAGTCTGTTTGTTAATATGTTTTCCTTCTTTATCTTTAAAACAAAAAAATACAAAAAATAAATTTAAAACAAAACAAAAAATAAATAAATGAATATATGCTTCACACAAAACCCAAATATGTGCTCAGGAGTTGTTAGTAAGTGACACCTAAATGCAGGCAAGGCTGATAACACAGTGATGGTATTCCATCAGTAAATGTAGGTCAAAACATAGTCAAAATGAAATGCTCAGGGAAGAAAGATTTGCTTGAAGGCTTGCTCTGGAGTAGGAATTGCATGTACATTTATTAACCAAGTGCAAAACAAGATACATTGTAAAGAAAAGGAAAGTGAGAAACAGTTCAGCCATCATAAGAAGATTCCACTTAGAACACTACCGTCATCTCTTGGCAAAAATATCTTGTTGTCTTCAGTTTAGAACAGATTGCTTTGCTATCCCCCATTCCAAAATTTGGGTGCCAAGCTCTGTAACTAGTATATTAATGCCAATATTTGTTAACTTACTAGAAAAAACATCACATTCTAGTGAACTGTATCTATGTTATTAGAACCCCTGTCCCTAAACCATAGTTGGAAAACCCTTACAGAACTTTGCAGAAAAGTTCTGGGTTTTAAGATAGTAGACTAAGCAGGTATATAGTAAGTTCCCTAAAATGTTCTGTATCCAAATAATAGTCTTTTATATTCGTAATAAGGTTTAAAATAATTTTGCTATTAATGCACAGGTTGTGTTTGTCATTATCATCTGTGTAGATGTCAGACTCAGCTTCTCAGCGATGAGAAAGCTGAAGATCCATGTCTGGCACTATTGTATCTAACATAGTATATGCTCAATAAATGTCAGCTGAGTAATTGAGAAGTTCCATAGCCAAGGAATAATGCAGCCAGCTTTCTAGACTTCTGTCTAGTCAGCCCATATAAAACAATGGAGGGGGCTGGGGATTTAGCTCAGTGGCAAAAGCGCCTGCCTGGCAAGCGCAAGGTCGTGAGTTCGGTTCCCGGTACCGGAGAAAAACCAAAAAAAAAAAAAAAAAAAAAAAAAAAAAAAAAAAAAAAAAAAAAAAAATAAAACAATGGAATGAACCATTTTATTTAATATGAAGGTAAGCAAAGTCAATAGTATGTTGACTACCAGCTGCAAAATCCAATCAACACTTTAGTGCAAAATCCATGCATTGTGGTTATTCAGTGAACATTAATAGTTGATTTACATTTGCATTTGTACATGGGGATGGAGTTCTACATAAGGTCCCCCTTCAGTACTGAGATTGAATCCTGTGGGAGACTGTCACGCTGCTCTCTCCTCTGGAACAAAGCCCTTGCCACAACCTGTCCCTGACCTCTCCTTTGCCCTCTTTACTAAGATATGTAGAGCTGGCTATGTTGAAACAAATGTTCCCGGCAGTAAAGTGCCAGCCTTGCATACATCAAAACTATCTGTGCATTGCTAATTGGAGGCCTCTGTGCCTAGTACGAATACAAAGTTTCTTTTCCCTATGTTCTCTGCCTCTGTCCCACCCATTTCCAGTAAAAGCCATGAGCTTTTGGAGATGAGGCTCTTTGTTGCAGAGAAAACATTGGGTCAACCCTAGAGCTCCTCAACTGCAGAATATTCTCTTTTTGTCTTTTTTTTACATCGCATGGCATATTGCCGGGTGGGTGAGATTGATACCCTCATCAGGTGTTTTGGTAGAATCCAAGGCCTTCTTCAAACTGAGCTACATCCCAATCTCTTTTTATTGTTTATTTTGAGGTAGGTTCTTGCTAAGTTACTGCATTGCCCAGGCTAAGCTTGAATTTGTGATCCTCCTGCCTCAGCCTCCTGGAGCACTGTGATTACAGGCATATACCACTCTTCCTGGCTAAATAAAGTCCTCTACAGTAACCATGTATCTGGCTTTGGAGTGAGCAAAGATGCTTGTCTTGGTTACTCTTGTTGCTGAGGCAAAATACCCAACACCCAAAATTAATGAAGGAAAGATTTATTTAGCTTACAGTTTGTGGAGGTTTCAGTCTATAATCAGCTGGCACCAAGGCAGGGTGGCATGGCACAGGGGCAAAACTTCAAGGTGGCACAAGATAGCAAAAGCAGCAAGAGCAAAAGGGGGCAGCAAGCCTCTTTTCCTTCCTTATACTGTATGCCAGCTATCTGTGCACACCCACACCATCTCCAGTGCCCTCCTCTTCCACAAGGTGAGGATGTTCACAAAGTAAGAGCCCTGGCCCCCTGCTGAATTATTTAGTTAACCTTCTAAGCTTCTCAAATTGACAAGATGAACAATATTGAGGGCACCTAGAGCCCTCAGGGCAGGCCTTTTCATTCCAGGATGCAGAGCTGTTGAGTTACCTAGTTAAGCTTCTAGACTCAAGCTGATGCAATGCAGCAATCATAACAATGCCCCATATGTTATGGGAGAAGGCTTAAATACACACCCCGCAGTAATCAGCTGAATTAATATTATGCTCCATCCACGGTCTTTCCCAAATCCCTGTCTCTTGATGGTTCCTCTTCTACCAATGGATTGTCCCTATCACACAATCTTGGTCCAGTCTTCACTAGTCAGACTCTCTTGGACCAGACCCAGCAGAGAGATCATCTTTAAAGTAATTAAGAGTATCATCATCTCATTACACTCAAAATTTCTCATGAAGTAGCAATTAGTTCAAGTAAAGTTGATGATAAGTAGAAAATATTTCACTCCATCTATTTGGGGAGACTAAGTGAAATACTTTTTGAAATTTACTATAAACCTGCAACAAATTGTAAATGTTCAAAAAGTGGGGAACATCTGTTACCTAAGAAACTTTCTCATTCTAATACTTCTAATATCCCCATCACTAATTTAGAGGTGTATTTTTAGATCTCTCCTTGAGTGGATGATGTCACAGAGAAAAATGTGGGATGTTCACCTTTTAATTAATTTATTCAACCTAACTGTGTTCTTGAATGCAGTGCTACAGACAGACAAATGTGGTCCCATGCTCACAGATATTCATTTTGAGTGTCAATAGTATGTGTGCATTTTGTGATCTTTTACTCTTATTTTAAAATTTTCTTTTCAAAATTTCCTATTTTCTTGACCATATCTGGATCAATCAGCCATATCCTCCAGCTACCATTATTGTTTTTTTAGGTCATGCAATAATAGTCTTCTCATGTATCGTTTGACCCCTTTCTCTGACACTTCTTTGCAAATCCTTTCTTGTTCTTATCCTGCCCCTCATCAGTACACAATCCTCTAGCCTAGTCCTTGTGTGGTCTCCCTAGTGGGAGAGCCCAGGAAAAGGGCCACCCACAGGACCCGGGCGCCTGGGAGGGGAGTAGAGCTAAATGGCAAGTTAGGGGTTCCCGAAAAGCTTAGACCCAGACATGTTTTGCTTACCTGAAAAGATGCTCTTAACAAAGCTGAGAAAATAACTGATGCAAACTGAGAAGTCTGCTGCTGAGAATGATTAAAGAATGAAACATCAAGAAGTAACCAGGATAAACAGGAAAAATAAGAAAGCACAGAATGCTAAACTTAGTAGGACAAGCTGTGCTGATTTCAGAAGGGATCTAAGTGCATCCTGAGACTTTTCGTCTTTTTGAGACAAGGTCTCACTGTGCAGCTCAGGCTGGTCTTGAGCTCACTCTGTAGCCCAGGCTGGTCTTGAACTCACAAAGATCCTCCTGCCTCAGCCTCCCGAGTGCTGGGATTACAGGCATGTGCCACCATGCTGGGTACACCCTGAGTCTTGGAAGGAAATAACTCCAGAAACTCTAGATGCCCCATGTATTAGCCTTTCATTGCTCTGAAAATATACCTGAGAAACTTCAATTAAAGGAGGAAGGAATTATTTTTGCTCTCGGTTTCAGAGGTTTTGGTTCCTGGTCAGCTGGTCCAAGACAGAAACATCATAGCAAAAGGGGGTGGAAGAGGAAAGCTGTTCATCTGATGACCACCAGGAAACAGAGACATGGAAAAGGCCAAGGAGGAAGGGACCAGGACCCAGATTTGGTCTCCAAAGCCACACCCTCATGACTCACTCACTCACTCACACCAGACCCCATCTCCTGTTTCCATCACCTCCCAATAATGTTCTCAAATTATGATCTCATTAGTGGATTGATCTACTGATAAAGCTAGAGCCCTCATAGGCCAATCACTCCTAAAAAGATCATCAGCAACCAAGCCATCAACACAACAGTGAGTCTTTAGGGGCACATACGGCATCCACCAGCAGGGAATTAGAAGCATCTCCTACTCAACCTTGCAGAAGTAATTTGGGAAGGGTGCTCTCTGACAGTAGGTGATGGAAAGCCTATCGGCATATCCTTATTTAAGGGGAATCTATTATTACCTCGCAAATAAAATATGTAAAGCCATTAAATACCGTACAACTGGAAACACTTAATAATGATGGTTTTCTGATAGCATTTTGTAAACACTGCTGAAATTACCTTTTTGCTTTTATTAAAACTGTCAAAGAAAACACTTCACCAGACTAAGTAAAACAGGCAAAGATGCTTTTATTCAACACTCTTGCGACTGCAATGAGATCAGGATGCACTCTGAACATTAGCCCCCCTGGAAAAAGGGGGCTACAAAGTTTTAAAGAGCTGGAGTCTGGAGCAAGAGAGAGTGACAATTGTAGGCCATCTATTTGTTAGTTGATCTCACTCAAAGGAAAATTAAACTTTTTGCATCTTTCATGATATAAGCTTTGTAATTTGATATAAAATGCAAAAGAAAGTCAGGCTCCTACTCTCTCTCACCACTACTGGGAGATACCTGATACCTGATAGTCGTTAGGTGGGGCTATCTTTATTACATTCCAAAGGGATGACTACCAGGTCCTTAAGGAAGACATTTCTTAGTCTTTTTGGTAACATGAATAAGAGGCAGAAAGATGTATATACATTTCTAAGGGTTACTGGGTTTTGGGGTTGCTGGAGTCTTCTTCTGGAGGTGGTTTCTACTTTCCTTCTGTCTTGAGCAAAAATCAGTCAAGACTGGAGCAAACAGTAGCAAAGTTTTATTAAAGGTGGGGGAAAAAAAAAACAGTCATTGCAGAGCAATTTTGACCTAAGTAGAAGTAGGAGAGTAAGTGTGCCCTACAGTATGAGGGAGGGCTATCAGGGGGAGGCACAGTAGTGAGCCCTTAATGGTAACTGTCTTGTTTTGCACCATCCTATTTAAAATTTGCTGAAGTACTCATGAGGAGTCCACATGCAGGGCTTTGGGAACTGTTAGGTGCATGTGTCTGGAGAGTTTTATGATGAACAGGTCATGCCTACTTTCCCAGCCATCTTTGCCACACCCTAATCTCCTGTCTCAAAAGTAATAACAAAGTAATCTGTGATTACAAGTTTTTTAAAGTGAATTTTCTAATAAAAGAGAAATTAGGGGCCTACAATTGGGAAGAAGATGGTATACATCAAGCTAAGGGGAACATTATGGTTATCATATATTGAGCACAGTACTAGCAAAAGATGATAATTCATGCATTGTTTTGAAAAAGGATAATTAGAACAAAATCAGATCTATAGCAATTCCCCCTCTTACTAAATGTTATAAGATAATTATCAATAAAATCCCATTTGAAATGTATTATTTTCAAATTAATTAAAAAAGAACATTATTTTAAAGATTTACTCAATCTCCAATGATACGGTGAAGGCTTTCAATGGAATCCACTACGGTTTTAAACATTTCTTGTAAAGGTATTGATTATTGCTGGAAAAGGCTTTAATTAAATTAAATTAAATAACTGTACAAACAAAATGACTATTTTGACATATGTTTATTTAGTAGTTCAGGTTTTCCATAAGATACTTGAAATAAATATTGAATTTGGATAGGTGGAAATCCTACCTTCTCCTTTTCCAATATCAGTTCCCTGGATAAGAGAAAAAAATATAGGTATATAGAAAGGAGACAAGAAAAATTGTAATTTTAAAACTGTATTCCTATGAAGACTGCAGCTTTAGGACACAATCAAACTCACCTAAGGTTACCTATATCTGTACACCATTTCTTTACCATGTAGGCTTCTTTTTTTTCTAGGTCTATCACATCCACATTACTTAAAAATATATAATTGATAAGGGGAAAAATAGACCCGGAATTTAAGCTACAGAAACAGAGTCAAAGGGTAAAAAATGTTTTTAGGTAGAGCATCTTAGATCACCCATCTCAAAAAACACAATATATTGAACCCATGGCTTTTCACAGAAAATGGGTCTTTTGCCTGTAAATGGGTGTCTGTGTCCTGTAAATTTATACCCATAAGTTGAGTATAACTTTGTATAAATTTATAAATTCCACAGATTTCTACCCCCAAAATCATAAATATTTAGTTTTGATCATAATACACCTCTCTCTCTCAAGGACCCACAGTCTATTTTCTCTGAGTGTATATTTTAACTCTTGCTTAATAAAACCTTTTTACACTCACAGTAATGCAAACCGGAATTCTTGTCTGTGATGAGAATTAAGAACCTACCGGCAGGCTGAGTTAAAGTTTTCACCTCCTCTTTGGAGGAATTTGTTGGACTCCATCCATTGACATTATCATATTAGTCACTTGTCCCTTTTCTGGACGTAATACCTGACACAGTGTGAAGGAGAAAGTGATTCAGTCCATAGTCTGCTGGCTCCAAGGCAGCAACCTCATGAGTGAAGGGTTGGTAGAACAAAATTACTTAGTTCATGGCAGCCAAGGAGCAGAGCAGGGAAACAGTGCCAGAGAGAAATAGTTCAGTGATCATATATTTTTAGTACAAAGTAAATTGAAATTAGTGAAATAAAAGAATTTTCATTGCTTTGGAATTACAAAAAACAGTGAAAATATCTAAACCTAACTGAATCCCTTTAAATTCACAATTATCTTGTTCAAGTATTGGTTGCAAGCAAATTAAATCTCAGCTCCAATTAACAAAAAGGTAGAACACTGGCCAGTATAAATGCTTCTCGTGGAACTGAGGGCCAGCCTTCAGAAGCAAATGGACTCGGAAGCCATATACTGTAGAGTAAAGCCTTGGTTTGTGAGCATAATTTTGTTCTGGAAATGTGCAATCCAAATGTGTAACCCGGAGTACTTGTATATTAAAGCAAATTGACCCATAAAAGATAATGGAAATGCAGATGATTTGTTCTACAACCCAAAAATATTCATATAAAAGTGATTACAATACTGTAATATAATACAAAATAATAAAGTTGTGGCAAGAACCAGGCCACAAGGGCTTTCCCAGACCTTAGTATTATTTCTTAATTCCACAGCTCATAAAGACTGACTCATGTCTCAGATTTCCAAATCCAAATATACAGGAGAGAGACTCACACTGACCTTTTTGAACCAAGTATCTACTCCAGCCTCAAATACGACAAATAGTTAAGACTACTGAGATGCAGTGAGGCCTACAACTACAGAGGAGTAAAGAATTCCAAATCAAGGAAGTAAAATATAAATTAGAACATTAATCCAAAATATGAGCAAGAAAACATAGATGTTACCAAGAAGAGAATGCTGAGTTTCATCAAAAAGCATGTTTGCAGAGTTACCTCTGAGCAGGATTAGGTTTTAAATTTGGCACACGCTGTAAAACCCACTAAAGAAGAAATTAGCTGTAATACCTTAAAAACTGTCATATTCCTTCATTCACATAGTTGTATGTGTCCAACCTTAGTTCATTTGCTTTTAACTGTCTGCCTTTGTTGATCTACTCTGCTGCTCTTGTAGCAACTCCAGATGAGAGAGATAAACAGATAAATATGGCTTTACCCTTGTATTCTTTATGTTCAGCAGTATATTTTCTTTATTAAAGTTATTTTAAGGAAGTTCTGAGGTTATAGGTCTTAAAAGATCAACATATATCACCCCTTGCTTTTTACTCACTCATTCAACAGATCTCTATTGAGAACCTACTGTGATGTGTCAAATATTATTGCAGTCACTAGAGTGACAGTGATGAGTCAAAACCTGTGGTTTCATAGTGCTTACGTCAGAGTAGAGGAGACAGATATAAATAGTGTGTTAGGGGTATCAAATGGAATGACAAAGATGACGTAAGGGAAACAGGATAGAAACCAATAGGGAGGTTGCTCTTTTAAATAGTGATGTCAGAGGAGATATATCAAAAATACTGACATTTGAGCACAGACCAGATGGTCATAAAGGGGCTGGTCATGCAAAAATTGTGGATAAAATCATTCCAGGAAGAAGGTGGGGTGAGTAGATAAGCCATAAAGTGGGCAGGTGTGTGGGCATATCTTAGGAATAGCAGAGGCAGTCAGGTCAGTTACACAATGGAGTAAGGGAGGGTGCTAATGAGTCAGTACAGAAAGCTTGGTAAAGAGCAAAGGCTAGATGTTGCTTGGATTTTCATCCTTGGTAAAAACTTTTCATTTCACTTTAGCTCATGTCAGGAAGGCATCTTTGCAGTTATTTTAAAAACTATGCTGGTATTACAGGAAATAGAACATGGCTAAATAGTAGAGGAGCCATGTTGAAGTTACTCAGAGAAAATCAACTAAAAACACAGGTAATTGGAATAAAGAGAAGGACATACATCCTGATGCCAAAAATCAATCTGAAATGAGAGAATTGTGGATCAAACAAAACATAGGCATGAGTCTTTTTTAAATGGTGAAACAATACACAGGGCTGTCTGTGGGACCTCTCCTGCATTCTTGGAAGTTCCCAAAATATTTATAGACTGCAATAGCATGGAAAATGCAAGACATACAAGATAGTTTTGTTTTGTTCATTGTTTTTCTCTTTCAACTGTCTTTCTTGATTTTTTGATATTTTCATGTAAGTGAACATTGTCTCTAGTCTTTCTGGTTTGTTTGGATATTATTTTGCTTTCTCCTTGTTCTTTCTCTCCTGTCCTCTTTTCCAGTTTCCCAAAACTTGGGTGATCATCCTCTGTCCTTCAGGCTTGCTTCTATTAAATTTCTCTTCCTTTATCTCTCTGTTTGGTCCCTTATCTCTTTTAAATCCCCTACACACACGCACACACACACACACACACACACATGGTAAAATCACTCTATTAAGGGGAAATTCACTGCATACAAATGCCTGGTTTATGATGGATTTTTTTATGTAACTGTAGATCTTGCTCCTACCATTAAAGGTACCAAATTAACAGTTAACACAGATTGTCAGTCTCTAGGCTATGCTTGATGCAGTTGTTATTGCTAATTATACCACATTAGCCAGGATGTTATACCTGTTGTAATCAATTGTTCTCCTCTTTATGACAACATTGTAATTGTCTGGGGTCATAATCATCACCATAATTCAGTACCAAAGGACTAGGTGTTGAGGCAAATAGACAGTAACTTCTCATCCCTAATGAACTGGAAAAGTTGGATCTTGGATAGGCACAAAGATGACATCTGTGAGGAATAGACATTTCCTAAGGAAGACTTGATAATAGTGATAAAGCTACCTACCATAAGAAATTTGCAAGCATCAACACAGAAAACAAATTATAATTAAAAAATAGAAAATGACAAGATGCAGAACCAAAATGCAGCCACCAGCATCCATCCCACCCAGCACAACTCCAGAGGACAACAAGAAAGAGGAAATCAGAAGCCACTTACTTGAATTTTCTGAAATGGTAGCAGCAGAAGTAAAATGAAGATAAGAAGAAAAAATGATTAGTGAGACTATAGAAAAATTAGACCAGAAAAAAATCCCTTAGGTAAGAAAAGAGATGAAAATCATAGTGAAAGACTCACTCAGTGAATCCAGAGTAAACACAATAAAAAAAAAAAAAGAGGCACTTAGGGAAATGAAGAAAACCATGAATGTTCAACATAGGAAAGAAATGGAATCCATTAAACAGATTCAAACAGACATCCAGGGATTCAAAATTCCATTGAAAGTATACATAGCCAAAAGAAACAAAATGAGGTAAGAATATCAGATCTAAAAGACAAGATTGTTGTCTGCAATCACAAAAAGAAAGATTTCTTAAAAATAACAAGGGACCATGAAAAATCAATCCAACAGCTGCAAGAGAATGCAAAGAAGAACAACGTAAGACTGATCAGAGTCCAAGAAAAAGCAGGAGGCAGCACAAATGATATAAAAAAAACTGTTTACAAAAAAAATAATGGCAGAAAACATCCCAAGCATGCAAAAAGAATTTGAAAGAAACTAAGTGAGGCATATAAAACTCCAATGAGCCATGACCAAAATAAACCTGCACCAAGACATACAATAATCAAGATTTCAGAAATTCAGCCCAAGAACAGAATATTAAAAACTATTAAAGGAAAGAAACAGATCACCTATAAAGGAAAGCCCATTAGATTCACAGCAAACTTCTCATCATAAACTTTTAAGTCAAGGAAAGTATTGGGTGAAGTATTTCAAGTCCTGAAAGAAAACAACTTCCAGCCCAAACTGATATTCCCTACATTAGATGGAGAAATAAGATACTTTCATGAAAGAAAAACAACTGAAGAAATTCATGACCACCAAACCACTTCTCCAAAATATTTTGAAGGATACTTTAGAAAGAGTTAAAAAGAATACAATTCCAAGAACACCAATAGAAAGAATCCACCAGGCAAGGCAAGTAATTAAGCAGAGAAGAAAGATAAAGAACCAACAATGGGAAAATAGTATGACAAGGATGAACCAATACATGTCATTTATAGACATCAACATAAATGGTCTCAATTCACCAATCAAAAGAAGCAGACTGGTAATATTGATAAAGAGATAAGATTGAACAATATACTGCATACAAGAAACACATTTAACTCATAAAGAAATTCATAGACTGAAAGTCAAAGGATGGAAAACAGTATTTCATGTGACAGGAACCTGGGAAAAAAGTACGAGAAGCTATCCTATTTGCAGTTAAAGTGAAGTTCAAAATAAACTTAATCAAGAGAGACAAAGAAGGTCAATACATACTTGCTAAGGGAACATTCCAAGAGGAAGAGATAACAATTATAAACATATGTGCACCAAATATGGTGCACACAACTGTGTAAAACAAACATTAATTGACATAAAATAACTAAAGAAGTACTAATACAACTATAATGAGGTAATTCAATACCCCTCTGTCACAAATAGACAGATCAAATGGACAAAAAAATCAACAAAAGAATATCAGAACTAAATCAAACCTGTGAACAGGCAGACTTAGTAGATATCTACAGAGTGTTCCACCCAGTAACATCAGAATACACATTCTCTCAGCTGTGCACAATATTATACAAAATAGACCATGAACATGTTTAAGTAAATACAAAGGAATTGAAATTATCCCATGAATATTATCAAACTATAGTACAATGAAACAGGAAATCAATGACAAAAGATACCACAAAAACTCCATAAACACATGAAAATTAAATATCACCCCCTTGAACAATCGAGTCACAGATAAAATTCAAGAAGAAATTAGACAGTTGCTACAATAAATTGATAATGCTGATACAACGTATCAGAACTTATGGATCACACTGAAAGTAGTCCTACAGGGATATTTATTGCCCTGAAATCCCATTTCAGAAAAACAAAGTACACTTAAACAGACAACCTCACAGTGAACCTCAAACTTTTAGAAAAAGAAGTCAAGCCAAAAGCTCATAGAAAGGAAGGAATTATAAATATCAGAGCAGAAATTAATGCAACTACTCTAAGAAAATAATACAAAGAATCAATGAATGGAAGAGTTGGTTACCTGAAAGATGAAATAAAATTGAAAAATCCTTACCCAACTTTATCCAAAAAAGAAAAGACTCAAATCTATGCAATTAAGGATGAAAAGGGTAAAACCACAAGAGATCCTGCAGATATCCAAAAGATAATCTATTTCAAAATATTTCAAAAACCTGTGCTCAATACCTATTTCAAAAACCTGTACTCAAAAAGATGAAAAACACAAAATTGATAGATTCCTAGAGAAATAGGACCAAAACTGAATCAAGAAAATATAAAAATTCTAAATAACCCAATATCAGTCAGCGAAAATAAAGACATAATTAAAAACCTACCAGCAAAAAAAGCCCAGGTCCTGATGGTTTCACTGCTGAATTCTACAAGAAATTTAGAGAAGATCTAGTGCCACTATTCCACAAACTCTTTAAAGAAACTGAAAGGGAAACAACACTCTTAAAGTCATTACTGGAAGCAAGTATTACCCTGGTATCAAAAGCAGAGAAAGATTCAATCAAAAAAGAGAACTACAGGCCAATCTCCCTAATGAACATAGATGCAAAATACTCAATAAGATACTGGCAAATAAAAGTCAGAAAATCATCAAGAAGATTATACCCCATGACCAAGTAGGATTCATCCCAGGGAATCATAGATAGTTCAACACACATAAATCAATAAATGTAATATACCAAATCAACAGAACCAAAGACAAAAGTCACATGATCATCTCAATAGACACAGAAAAGGCATTTAAAATCCAATACCCATTCATGATAAAAAAAAAAACCTACAGAAAATTGGACAAAATTGTCTTTATCTCAATCCGATAAAATCCATTTATGACAAGCGAATAGCCTACATCATACTATAAATGGTCAAACTGGCAATTTTCACCCTAAAATCAGAAACAAGAGGCTGTCCACTGCCATCATTGCTATCCAATATAGTTCTGGAAACATTAGCCCATGTAGCTAGACAAGAGAATAAAATAAAAGGAATAAGGATAGGAAAGGAAGAAGTTAAATTATCATTATTTGCTGATAACATGATACTCTATATAGAAGACCCCAAAAATTCCACTAAAAGACTTCTACATTTTATTACCCAATATAGTTACGTAGCTGGATACAGTCAACACCCCAAAATCAATAGCGTTCTTGTACACAAATAATAAACTCACTGAGAGAGAAATTAGGGAAAGCACATCTTTCACAGCAGCATTGGAAAAACTGAAATACTTAGGCATCAGTCTAATAAAGGAAGAAAAGATCTCTACACTGAAAACTACAATACTCTGAAAAAAAAGAAATCAAAGAGGATATCATAAAGGGAAAGATAGAACCAACCGAGTGAAAATAGCCATACTCCCAAATTTATTACACAGATTTAATACAATCCTGATCAAAATACCAATAGCATACTTCACAGAATTAGAAAAAATAATCTTAAAATTTATTTGGACAAGCAGACTGAAAATAGCAACAAAAGGAAGGCAAGGGGCGTTGTAATCCTTGACTTACAATTGTACTACAAAGCTACATTTTAAGTAATGTTTTAAGTGATAAAAACAGCATGGTCCTAGCAGAAAAGCAGACTGGAAAATCAATGAAACAGCTTAGAAGATGCAGAAACAACTCCAAACATACTCAGCCACCTTCAACAAAATAGCCAAACAGCTTCACTGGAAGAAAGATAGTCTCTTTAATAAATGGTGCTAGAAAAACTGACTTTCCACATACTGAAGATTAAAATGAGACCCAGGTCTCTCATCATGTACTAAAGTAAAATCAAAGTGGATCAAAGATCTAAATATTAAAACAGAAACATTAAATCTGCTGAAAGATTTAATAGGTAGAATAGGTAGAACTCTTGAAAATACAGGTGTGTGCAAAGACCTTATGAACAAAACCCCAATTGCATGGGCATATTACAAAGAATTAATAACCGGGACCTCATCTTATTGAAAAGCTTTTGCACAGCAAAAGAAATCACCAACAAGGTGAAGAGACAACCCACAGAATATGAAAAAAAATTTTGCCAACTATTCCTCAGATAAAAGATTAATATCTGGAATATATAATGAACTAAAAAATAAATAGACCTCCCAAATTTAAAGTCCAAATCCAAAATTGGGCTTATGAAATCAGTAGACAAATCCCAGATGAAGAAGTACAAACAACAAATAAATATATGCAAAAAATTTGGCATCACTGGTCATTTCAGAGATGCAAATTAAAGCAATGCTGAGATTTTATCTCACTCCAAAAAGAACCGTAATTATCAAGAAATCAACCAATAACAAATGCTGCAGGGGCTGTGGGGAAAAAGGAACCTTCCTCATTGTTGGTGGGAATGTAGATTGGTGCAATCACTGTGAAAATAAGTGGAGATTCCACAAAAAACTAAAACTATAGTTTCCATTTGACCTCGCTATTGCCCTTCTTGGTGTCTTTGCAAGAGATTTAAAACCATCATACCAGAACGGTATATGCACACCCATGTTTATGGCAGCACAGTTTGTAATGTCTAACTCTTGCATATGGCCTAAATGGTCATCACTTGATGAATGGATAAAGAATATGCATTTTTTTGTGCAATGGAGTACTTCTCAGCCATAAAGAAGCATAAACTTGAGGCATTTATAGGTAAATGGCTGCACCTTGAGACAGTATTCTTAGATGAAATAAATCAGACACACATGTGTAAATATCACATTGTTTCTCTGGTGTGAGAAATTGAAAGTGTTAATACATACCAAAATATATAATAGATATTGTGAAATATTAAAAAAAATTTCAAATGAGGAGAACTAGGAAGAGGGATGGGGAAAGGAAGGAAAGGAAAAGAAAAAACAACAAAAGGAGGAAAAAGTGAAAACAAAGCTTTTGTACATAAGGAGGGGACAGATGGGGTTGAAGGGAGGGAAGGGGATTGGGAAAGAAAAGAAGATGTGTACAAGATACATCATGTACAAGATATATGTAGATGATATATGTACCTGTACAAGATATATCATGTACAGGTACAAATTCCCTATGATGAATGTGATCTTTATGTGCATCTAAAATGTAACAATAAACTTAATAATAAACAAAAACTATATTGGTATTATACTTATGTTCAAATTTCTAATTTATTTATTTTTATTTTACATAAATATACCAAAACACAATAATCTGTAGTTATGATGATATAAATGAACTTCTCAAAATTAAATTCTCAATTGTTTTCTCCAGTTTAATACTTTTAGCAGCACCACAACGCTGCTTCCGAACTTTATGCTATTTTGCCACAAATTTTACCTAAAAAGTAATACACAATTTTATTTTCAATAATAGTTTTGAATTCTGTTTTCCTTTCAGGCTCAAGTCTTCAAATTCTTGGGTGTTTACTGCCAGATCTGATCAAGTTTCTTCTTTCTCACAGTTGCCAGGATAGAAGATTTTCCCCTATCTCTTTACTGACCTATCCTCTCCTTTCAATTATTCTTCATTGTCCTTGACTTATCTAGCTTATGAAAAAAATTCACAGTACATCAAAGGAATTTTCCCCAGAAGGTGAGTTAGTTTGCCATCCAGGGAACTCTTGGGGCCAACCAAGTTACTACTAAATCTCGATGAAGACTAGAGATTTCCAGAATTTGCTTCCTTATGTCAGGCAACAGGTAAATGTAAAAACAATAGTTTGTGCCTCGGATTCATTGCCAGTTGTGACAGATCAGGCATTTTATTTTGGAATGTCTTGCACATGAGTTTCCAGAAAATAATTTCCAAAACCTGGCACTGACTTCCTTTGTATCACTTGACAGTGAAGCATTAAAAATAATTAGAACACATTCATGTATCCTTATATAATAAATCATGGCTTTATAGAGAAAGTGGGCATCCAAACTGTAGTGGATTGATAACTGGTGGTCAACTTATAGCCCCAGCTGAGTAAGTGTGGTGCTGGGTGTGTGAGGCCCACCTCGGGACTGTTGCCAGCAGCATAGGAGGCAGGCCTGCAGAAGAAGAAAAAAGGCTTTCAGGAACTAAAGAGGCTGTTGGGAGCAGAGAAAGTCTGTTTGGGGCTCGTGGAAGCTGTAAGGAGCTGTTGGTTGTTTTGGAGGAGCTCATCATGCTGGTTTTCCTGATGAACTTGGCTGTTTTCATCCTCCAAGGAGCTCTGGACCTTGTTGGCATTGAGAATGGCTTTGGTTCACTTTTGGGGAGCTCTGGTCCTCACTTTGAGCATTGTTTCCTGGCTCCACAGGAGAAGATGGTGCACTGCCAGTCTCCTAGAGAAGCTTGCTGTGTTGGCTTCCCTAATGGGAACTCAGCCATCTTGATCATCGGAGGAGCTCAGGACCTCACTGTTGCAAAGGATGACTGTGGTACATTTGAGGGAGCTCTGTTTCTTCTGAGTGTTGCTTTCTGGCTTCAGTGCAGATCCCTCAGCCTGCCAGCACAGATCCTTCATCCTGCTGGCACAGACTTTCTAGACTTCACCACTGACCTTTGGGCCTTCCCAGCGCAGATCCGTGAAACAGGCCTGCATGAGATATTGTTTTGGGCTCTGGGCCTCGAGGTGGATTTGTGGGAGGCATTGTTATGAGTTCTAGGTCTTAGACTGGACTCATTCAGGACATTTCTGTGGGATACAGACCGTCAGCTGGATTCGTTGGTCTTAGTATGTGGACAGCTTTCCTGCACTCTTTTGTATATCATTCTTTGGGTGATTATTATAAATAATCATATAAAATATATGTCCTATATTGTATTGTTCACCTTGCACAATAACCCCCAAACCAACACACAGACTTAAAAACAGTTAAATTAACCAATCTTTAAGTTAAAAATGAAAAGTTGCTTAGATTGTTAATCATTATCTATTATTTTGGGTAGGAAATGATTATGTGAATAATTTTATCTATAACTTTCACTTAAAAGAACACCTACCTCCATTATGAATAAAACAAAGTAGCACTAAAACATTGTCTTTGTTAAACTGAAGTTTAATTTAAATATATGGAGTCCTAGTATTTCTTCAAAAGTTTCTTTTATTTCAGTTTTTTAATTTAGTAAGACAGTCACATAAAATGGCAATCTCCATAAGTTATTTTTGTGTGGATATAGATATAGATGATACAGACAGAGACAGAGATACAGATATTGTTTCATTCATTCATCCAATCATTCATTCATCTGCTCAAAGACACTTGAGGACCTGCCGCTGCTTACGCCCTGCTAAACATGAAGGATGCAAAAAGAAACCTAAGTAGCACACGTGTGGTGGAAGAGATGGATTTACATAGTAACTAAATACAAAGTGAGATGTTAATGCTATATTGCATGATGACTGAAGTGTCCAGACTTAGGGGAGGTAGAGTTCACTTTTATTTGAGACTGTTCTACAGCGGTAGTGGCCAAACTATGGCATACGTGCCACAATGGGCTGTTTGTATAATCAAAAGCTCTGAAAAGTTCACCATCACTGTTTTAGAGACTGCTTACAAGCATTCAGTGTCGCAAGCCAATAACTGCCTAAAGGGTTGAAAAAGTAATACAGTGACAGAAAGCAAAACTGGTTCTCTTGTTCCTGCCAGAATCTTACTAATATAGTGTCAGATGAAGTGTGACAGCGAGACCATAACAAAAGACACTTGGTGATGTGGCTGTGATTTGCAAATTAATCATCTGATGATGCAACCTAGTGTGATCCCTAAGAGTTTTATATTCATTTCATCGAGCAAGATAAGTTATAGATTGGCATTTTTTTTAATTTTTAAAGAGGTTATTAATCTGTAATTTATGCAACCTGCATGCCAGAAATTGTGAAACATTCAGGTTGCTTTGTCATGGCTACAGAAGAACCAGCATGAATTCTAAGGGCCTGGAATGAAATATTTAGCCTACAAGGTAAAAGCTTAAGGTAAAAGTTAAAGGTAAAAGTTAATATTTAACTCCAAAACTTATATAGTAATGATGATGATAATAAATGATTACCATTGGAGTTGTGTAAAAATTAAGTTAATGATGGTTTTAAAAAATGAAAAGATCATTTCCAGGGAAGAAGACAAATGCAAAATAGAATTTTAGGCCATCAAGAGGCACCTCAATGAAGCACAGATAACATTCCTCTTGTACTTGACTCTGTTGTCAAACACCCAGGTATTCTTTATTGTCTAAGGGTCATACCTTCCAACTCTTCTCAGCTTGCGGCTCAACCCCACCAACCCCAGCAATATTAGCTTGACTTGTTCTCCAACTACCTATTTCACCTACTGTTTGCGTTCACAAAGCTTGTACTCAACCTCAACTTTCTGTCTAAAAAATACTACCAGCCTTCCCTTTTCTTGACTTTTGCTGCCTGGAGTATAGGCCCTTATCCCTATCTCTAGATAAAGTAAGTGCATGGAAGACCAACTAAAATACTGCTTCTTTCATGAACTAAAATTGGCTCAGCTACTACACCCTTACCTTTGACTAGACATTGTGCAACTCACTCAAAACCTAGAAGGGCCCTCAGATACCTTATAAAATTAATAACAGAGCATCCAAATACCAGGTGTACTGGGATCGCAAGAATCATGGGCCAAAGGATGCAGAAGGAAATTGGGACAAAGAAGAATAAAGAGAACAAGAATCCAGTGGCTGTAGCTAGCCCAGTGTGTGTGTGTGTGTGTGTGTGTGTGTGTGTGTATAGCGAGAAAACAGGGTGTAGAGGATCACTGGGGAACCCATGCCAGGGTATAGAAAATTCAGACTTGGTTTCCATGGAGATAGACATCTGTTTTTCATGTTTGCTTGTTTTGTATTGTTTTTAATAATAGTTCTATCAAGACATAATTCACATACCATACAGTTCATCCATTGAAAGTGTACAAATTGATGTTCTTTTGTGTATACACTGATGTATACAAACATCATTCCAATTTAGAAACATTTTCATCACCTCAGAAATAAATACCTTATTCTTTAGCCATCACCTTCCTATATCTCCACTGTCACTGTCCTAAGCAAGCAAGAGTTTACTTTCTGTCTCCATAGATTTGCCTATTAAGGACTGCCTTAGTTACTTTTCTTGCTAGGATAAAATACTGGATGCTCATAAGCTAAAGGACTAAAGATTTATTTCATCCCACAGTTTGTAGAGCTTTCAGTCCATAGTTGGCTGGTTCTAAGGAAGGGTGGTATGGCAGAGGGGCAATATAGAAGAGAAACAGTCCATAGCAAAGCAGGAAGGAGGCAGTGAAGCAGTAAGTGGCAGTAAGCAGCAGCAGCAGCAGCAAGTCTGCCTTTCCCTTTTATCCCATCCAGGCTATAAACCTTTAGCCTAGTACTGCTCAAAACCATGGTAAGACTTTTGTCTTCAGTAAATCCATTCACCATACCCAGAATTATGCTAATTCTATCAGTGGACTAATTTAGTACCACATACCCTTAATCCCAGGATCACACACCTTTGTTTCAGCTAGTTCTGAAAAGCCCCACCTGTGAGTGCATGAGGCTTTGTGGGTACATCTAGATACAAGCCACAACCAAGACATTTCATATAAACAAAATCACTACTATGATCTCGTCTGACTGGCTTCTTTCACTTAGATGATGGTTTACTTTAGCTGCCAACTTCACTGGATAAAGGGATATCTATTTGGCTGGAAAACCACTATCTCTAGGTGTGTTTATGAAATTGTTTCCTGAAGTTGTTAACATTGGAATCAGTCAACTGAATAGAGAGAATATGTCCTCACCCAGTGTGGGAGACAGTCCAATTAATGATGTAGCTGGAACAAAAAGATAGAGGAAAGGTAAATTCATATGGTCCCTCTCTCTGTCCCTGTGTCCCTGTGTCTGTCTGTCTGTCTATCTGTCTCTCCCCCTGCTTTCACAGGGACACCAACTTGTCTTGCCCTTGTATATATAGCAGAACTTCATCTCTGACTCTGAGTCTCTTGGACCAGGGTCCCCACTGAAGGTCCTCAGGCCTTCAAGACTGAGGGTTACACTCCTGCCACCTTGACTTCAGACCTTCAGACCTTGTCACTTTCCATCTTTCCTTCTATTTTTTGTTTTTCTCACTAATACCCTCATTCCTTCTGTCTGCTACCCCAATCTCATTCATCTGAACCCTACACCATTACATTTCTGTCATACAAATACATATGCCCTATGCATGGCTAAATTTATAAATATATAGATACATTTTGGTAAATAGTATAAATACAAATAATATCTTAAAATCATAGATTTTTGGTAAGGTAATTGCAATACTTGTAATTTTTAACTAGACCTGGTTTGCATATTTGGCTATATCCTCATTGTGAAAAGTTTGATTTTCCCAATCAATCAAAAATCAGTAAGGGCTGGGGATTTAGCTCAGGGCTGGGGATTTAGCTCAGCGGCAAAGCGCCTGCCTGGCAAGTGCAAGGTCGTGAGTTCGGTTCCTGGTACCAGAGAAAAACCAAAACAAAACAAAACAAAAAATCTTTTGGGCTGGGGAGTTAGCTCACCTGCAAAAGCGCCTGCCTGGCAAGCACAAGGTTGTGAGTTCGGTTCCTGGTACCAGAGAAAAACCAAAAAAAAAAAAAAAAAAAAAAAAATCAGTAATCAATCAAAAATGCCAGAAATATCTTTGGATTAAAAGAAAAGTGTGCTAATACCAGTTATTGCTGTGTAATTTTGTAACTCACACTGAATGCAAATCCAAAAGACAGCATTCCAAAATAGTTGTGTTGTAGTACAGTCAACACACATAGTTGGTAGTTTACTAAAGTGACTCTCAATGACAATATCTTTTTGGAATATATAAATTATATTATGTATTTTAAGCACTCAATCTACCACATATTTTTAAAAATATTGTTGTGGACATTGTTGTCTCCAAATCAATGTTTGCAAGCTCCCTGCAGACAGGGCTGTTCCCTCACCTGGCCGTGTTGCTCCTGTTCTTCTGAGTGGGGCTCCAGTGGACGACTTGGTAGAAGCCAATACGCTGTGTTTGTGTATGGATGTTCATCACACAGTTCAAGAGGCAAGAGAGATGATGCTCTGGCTGGAGATGATTCTCTATTTTGTTGTGATATTTACATAATGATTTGGAATTACAAAGGCTAAAAGTTTTGAAAGGATAAAGCCAGGGTGAATTTTAAACATATCATGAAATAGTAAACAGCGTTTGTGAAATTGCTCTTTTGCACACTACTGTAGAATAACCATGCAATAAATTCATGGAAAATACTAAAATGATGTTTACTATTATGATCCAAAGCGATGTTATGATACAGCAAAATTAATCCATTTAGATTATTCAGTTTAGTTATTATTTTCACTTCAGGGGAATTTCTGAATCATTAAGTGTAGTCATGTCTGCAGCTACCATGGGTATCTGATTACACAGCTCACCTAATGAAACAGTAAACACATTACCAAGTCAAAAGCTCCCAAAGGGGGAAAGGGAACTAAAATATTTATCTTTTTGAATATCAAATGTTTAATCAGAAGTGTTAGCTATTTAAGGTAAATTCAATGAAGTGTCATCATGTAACTAAATCCAAGTACAGAAAAATAAAGATTCTTTTTAACTTTTATTTTTAAACAATGATAGAGTTTTTGATATTCCTAGAGCAGTATCTTAATGATATTTAAAAGTAAAGTTTATATGGACATAAGGTTTGAAGTAAACAATTATAGAACCTATGACCTCTTGAAGTTCACAGAAAAAGCTGAATATAAAATTTATTATAAGTGGGCTTTCCTGTTGGCCGTGGTGGCACATGCCCATAATCCCAGCACTAGGGAGGCTGAGGCAGGAGGATCATTGCAAGTAAGAGACCAACCTAGGCTACATAAGTGAGCTCAAGGCCAGCTTGAACTGCATAGCAAGACCCTGTCTCAAAAAGACCAAAATAAATAAATAAATAAATAGACATTCTCTAATTTGTATACATTCTATGCTCTACTTTCTTTAAGCAAGTGAATTTATCTAGCATGAGTTCTTCATAAGGTATTTTTATACCCATGGGTTTCTCTTCCCTTAAAGGACATTTTGGACCTGGAAGAAAATGTGCTCAGAACTACATAATGACCCTGAGTGGAAGCTGATACCATGAGAATATTACTCACCTATATCATATCTTTGGAAGTCTGTGTTAGTTAAGTTTGGGTTAACTTCTTGTATATGCAAGTTAACATGTGATTTTCAAGGATGATGATGAGGGTACTATGCACTTTACAGATGCATATTCAATAATACCCTCTTTTAGATGGAAAACAAATACCATGAAACTTTTAATGCAGAAAACTTACACTGCATAAGATCTTTTTAGTCTCATATGGCACTGACTTTGAAAAGGCTGAGAAATGCAGGTTACATCATCTAAAAAACAAACTGCTCAGCTCCAGTACAGGGTGCCACATTTATCAACTCTACTTTTTCTATGTTTTCAAGACTCTTAAATGTGAAATACTTACACAAACCATTCATATATAGTTGGTTTAGTCTGTTAACACTTGAAAATTTTTTCTAATAATGAAAAGTAAACACGCAGCACTCTATTTCTTTCTGTATCAAGGATTTATGCTGCTTTGTTTTAAAAGAGTCCTTACTATGCCCTTCTAAACACAAGTCTATTGCTCTACTCCATGTGTCACCCACAGGGTCTCCAACAGGCAGTGACCTGGAAATCTAGACTTCCTAAGTCCAAGTCTGTAGTTCAGATGCTTCTGTTTGATATTGGTATATGAAATAATACCAAATAATACCACAGTGCACCTATGCATTTTAGATCACTTAGGCTAAAAACTATGACAGGACACATGAGTATTGCTCATGAATAAAACACTTGAACTATTTACATACTAACTTCAATTTCAACCAAATTTTTTCGTTAAACAAATACTATTCTTTCCTCTCACTCCTACTCTCTGCATAGAGGAAAAACAAAAAACATAAAGAATGTATCTGAGGCCAAATAAATCCAAAATGTTTTCAACCTCTTGCCTCATGTGAAGATATAGTTTAAGCAGATATTTGACTTTTCTTTGGCTCCTTCAGAGGATGTCATCTATTCCTTGCACCTAGTGATAGGATAAATAGTCTGCAGACTGACTCAGGCATTAAATTTTATGTTATATGTATTATTGCACATGATTGATTTGGTATATAATATGTGTTTCATTCAGGTTATTAGAAACAAATGCTTGTTTTAAAACTTTAGCTTATTGTCTTGTCTACTTAAGCCCCATTTTTAGATAAACAGTATGTTTACTTACCCAGCAAAAATAAGACTTCAAGTGGAATTTGCAATAGAAATTAAACAAATACTTGAATAAATTCTAATTTAATCATATATTTTCAAGATAACAGAAGTCTTTCAATATCTAAACCAAAGAAGGTAAGAATCAAAAACTTGCCAGAGAAAGCCTCATTCAAACACCTTGCTTGCATCCTTGAATTCAGTTTTTGTCAACTCTCCAGTATGTTACTGAGCAAAACAAGGAGCTCATGGTCTGGTCAGAGAATTCTAGTAAACCAAATCACATCTCCGAGGGATGGGGACTGACTGCGGTTACTGTAGCGTGCTATAGCAACACAGACCGCCATAATTCAGCCTCTAGAGCAGAAATGAGGATGATTAGGCAGAGAGTGCTTCTGAGAATACTTGAGTCTTAAATTACTGAGTTTTGGAAAATAGAAGGGGGAGGGAGGTGTGAATTGAGTGAGGAAGACGAAACTGCCAGAAGCAACAGCATATAAAAAGACTTGGAGACACAGACACCAAGATTGCTCAAGGGACTCCAGATAACTTGGGAGGGGGCAAAAATGAGAGGGAATGGCAAAGAAAAGGGACGTTGTGACAGGGAAGAACTTAATTTGCTGATCTCAATAGTTTGGGATGCATCTTTAGGATGATGGGAAATTGAAGGTTTGTAAATCAAAGAGTAAGTGATGTGATTTCTAAGTCCTTAGCCAGGTGGACTAGGGAACAAGAGAGGAATTATAGCCACTGAGCCAATGGGAAGGGGAAATAGTTTAGATCTTTACTGTGAAGAGTTGGAATTTAGATCACTTAGTGGGCTTGAAGTGTAATAAACTGCCTTCATAGCAAAATCTCTAGCTAGATCTGCATACATCCCTTTCCCAGCTGTCACATAGCTAGTTGTGGTCTTCCTTGGCCCAGCCCGCCATCCTGTGTGCTTCCTTTTACCCTGCTGGCCACTAACATTGGACAGGACATACCATACTCTCACTGAAGATGCTGAAAAAGACCTTGAGAAGAGACTTCCGGGGAGAAGGAGCCCCAGTTATGGCATCAGGCTGTCTTGAGTATGATCTTGGCTTTGGCAGTTTTAGCTGTGTGGCTTTGGAAAATCCCTTAAACTCTCCGAACCTTGATTTTATCACCTTAAAAATGGAAATGTGGAAGTAATTTCAGTGAGAATCAAGAACCTTTATGCAAGTCCTCTAGCGCAGAGGAAGCCCTCAGTGAGCACTATACATATTCATCACTTAAAACAAAATGGCATGAGCAAAGTCCCTATTTTCCAGTTGTTCTTTTAAAGGCAAACAGACTTTGGCAGGAGCTCACAGTAGAGGACTGAGCCTGGGCCTCTCCTGTCACTCTAATTCCAGGTCTTTAGTGCTTTCCAGGAGCTAAGCAGCCGAGCTGCTCCAGAACGGTTTGCAAAACAGCCTTGTCTTTAACTATGTAATCAACCTGACAGGGCCATGGCTGAAATTAACGTGAACACCATGACCAGGTAACCTTGGGGATTGCAGAGTGCAATTAACCTGCCCTCTCCCATTCCCAAGACGCCCCTGCAGAGAGGTGGTGGCCCTGTCACAGGCTAATTTGGTTCCGGCTATTTATTCCAAGCAGCAGCATTCGTGCTTGAGAAGGAGGGGTCCTGACCAGCACCACTTCCAGAGATCTGAGGAAACCGCATGAAGGCCGCCTGAAGCGTCTGTTCCCCAGGTAAACCTGTCAGAAACATCAAAGAAAGCAAGTGAGCAGACTAGCGTAGAAGAAGAGGGGATGGCACTTTTCTGCTATTTTCACATGAATACAAAGAGACCCACCCATTTCTGATCCTAATGAGACTGTAAGCCACAGTTAGAGAACAAATGGGGGAGCTTCATCCCCAGCAATGCAGTGCAACAGTTTAGGTAGAAACTAAGGAACAAGAGAAGGAAGGACTAGTGGGTAAGTGGCTTCCGATTCACAGTCATTTAGGGCTGGTCCCTGCCTCCCAATTCCTAAAGGCATGAAAATCAGAAAATTCCTTCCCTTTATCCCTGCAGCTGGCATTTCCACCATGACCGTTAGAACAAGTCATTGGTGGAAAACAGCTTCAGCACTTGCAGACCTGGCTGTCATCTGGGCCAAAAGCAAATAGGGATGGAAATAGTAACACCAATACTGTTATTAGCATACCAGGAGTCGGCTAGCTCTTCCACGGCTACAGCCTGCAAACGCCCCACCTGTTCTACTCCACTTCTCTTTCTTGACTTCCACCACTCTGTGTGTGTATGTGTGTGTGTGTATGTGTGTGTGTGTGTGTGTGAGAGAGAGAGAGAGAGAGAGAGAGAGAGAGAGAGAGAGACAGAGACAGAGACAGAGACAGAGACAGAGAGAGAAAGAAAGAGAGATGGGGAGCAAGGAGCGGGAGGGGACTCTGTCTCCAAGTCTGAGTAGTGACCTTGAATTTGCAGCCCAGGGCTATCTCTTCCCAAGGGGTTTACCCCTTTTAATTTTGCAAGAAACCCTTGGAAATTTAAGTCCATTCAAAGAATGTATTACTTAGAATTCTTCCAGAAAGTAATTCAGAGAGGTCGGCCATATTTATCCATAGCCTTCTTTATAAAAAATGTCATATATTTGCTCTATCATGTCATTTCCATGGCTATACACTAAGGAAATAATTTCAAATGCATGCAAAGTTTTTTAAGTACAAAAATACAGATTCACAATTAAACAGCAAGGGGATGTTCCAGCCGTTGTCATTCATTCTTACTGAATTTATTCAGCTATTAAACAAAGGAGGTTTTAGAGAACGTTAAGTGACACTATGAGAGAAGTGATTATTGCCTAAATATTCTGCTTTCCTCATTCCAAAGAAGAGCTCCGTTCAAGTTATCTCAAGTTGAGAGGAAGTATTTTTCTTGAGAATGTATGTGCAGCAAAACGGACAAGGAAAAGCCACTGGGAACTTGCACAACTTTGGAAAGCTGCTAATAGCCCATTTTCAGCTTTTCCGCATTGTTCACATTTCTGCCCAGAGCAAGAAGCAGTGTGAGCCCACCTGTGCCCACACATAGCTGCCACCACTGCCCTACTGCCTGTGTTAAGGAGAAGCTTCCCTCTGAATAGCGTATCAGGAAGCAGACATATTGACAGCAACGTGAAACTGAAAAAAACAGGGTGCAAAATGGTATGCATGGTATCGTTGATGCCCTGCTCGATGGATCGGTCACTCAATCTGCGTGTGTTACATACTGAACATGAGGCAACAGCATAAGCACACACAAGCCCAGCCCTCATGGAGGTCAGGGTGAGAAGAGAAAAAGGCGATTAAAATCCATCACGAAGTGCTATCGTATGCATGTGCTCCTGCTCAGGCTAGGGAAGCAACCTCAAAGTGACCCTGACTCAAACGGGAGAGAAAGTCAGGTAAGTATGTCTGGTTCAGGTTTCTTCAAGAAATAGTTTGAAAAGATTAATACTTGAACCTGTGTGTTTATAATCACTTAATCAAATGGTGCAATGTGAAAGGACATGGGGTTAAGAAGAGCTCTCTAGGCTACACTAAAAAGTGTGAATCTGGGTGGTAATGGTTCACTGTGATAAGTCTGAGCAGGGAAGAGAAGTGATCATACTTGCAAGTTATGAGCTACGGGAGTTAGGGGGACAAGGGCACTTGCAACAGTAACATCAGCAGAGAGAAGTAGCCCATGCTAAGGACAATACAGGGAAAGGGTGCAAACTAGATGAATTTGAAAGATATTTAGAATCAACCAAATTTGTAATTTGTGTAGGATGTGCCAGGAAAAAGAGTCAAGGATACAAGCCAGATTCATAGCATAGGATAATTAACTGAGATTGCAAACAGAAAAGGCAGCAAGGGAAAGATAATAAGTTCAATTTTAAACACACTGAGTCTGCAGTGTTAATGGGACATCTAGGAGTGATGCCCAGGAGGGGCATTCTATATATGCACTTGGAATTCAGGAAGGGCTCAGAGTAGCCCCAGACAGGATTTGATATGTCTTGTGTTTAGACCATACTTCAGATAATGAATGTGCATAACAGAATATGGGAATTCAATTATAATTTTAATTATAATCTTTATAATTAAAGAGTGAGAAAAGAAAAATACCTGAGGATAAGACACAAAAAGCAAGCGAAGGAAGACAAACTCATGTGAAAAGAGACTTAGAAATAGCTGTCAACAAGATAAAGACCTATGCCAGGCGTGGTGGCTCATGACTGTAATCCCAGCACTCAGGAAGCTGAGGCAGGAGGATTGTCATGAGTTCTAGACCAGCTTGGGCTACAAAGTGAGCTCAAGGGCAGCCTGAACTGCATAGTGAGACCCTGTCTCAAAAAGACAAAAGAAAAATAAAGATAGGGAGCTAATGCAATATAGTTAAGCGTTACGTGAGCCAAAAGGACATGGCATTAGGAAAAAAGAGTGACTTGGTGATGAAAATCAATTTTTCTATTTTAAAGAAAAAAACAATAAAAACAAATACAGAATTTCAAAACAAGATAGTAGGACATTAACAATGGTTAATATATTGCATATTGTTATCTTCAAAGCAGTCACTCAGATTACAAGATACAGGTCTGCAAAATTGATCAAACAATATGAAAATCTATTTATGAAACATACCATATCAATGAGCTAAAGGAGGAAGATATACCATTCTAGCAACAGATGATAAAATCAAATAGATACTTTAATAACAGTGCTTCTTTACTCTAGCTATATATGAGGGTATATGCAGAGTGCTGATGTATATGCACTCAGGTATGTGCAGGGAGCAGTCTCTAAGACCTCTTCAGATTTGAGAGTTCCCTGGGAAAACTCACAGGACCCAGTATACAGTTCTACGTACTCTGGTTATGCTTTATTACAGTGAAAGAATATAAAGCAAACCAGCAAAGGCAAGAGGTCATGGGTGAAATCCAGAAGGAAAACAGGCACCAATTTCCAAGAGTCTCCCTCCAGTAGTTAATTCTTCCATGCAGGACTTCTAACAAGATTCAAATATCTACAGGGAATGCTCATTACAGATTCACCTCTTCATGTCTTACAGACACTGGTTACACAGACACTCTGTCTTTCTAAAACCCCTGCAAAAGAGAGGTTCAGCACAAACAAATGAAGCACAGTAAGACTTTTCTTAACAGGGAAAAGTGGGAACAGCCTCATAATCCAGTTCCCAGCTGCTAGTCATGGGCCAACTTTGCAAGCAATTCCTCCTAACGATGGTGGCCTCAAGTTCTCTGTGTGAATCCTTCTTTCCACAGGGATCTACACTTTTTTCTCATGTTGATTGCAGGATTGCTCACAGTAACCAAGCAAAATGGAATCAACCTAATGTCCATCCATCGATGAACAGAGAAAGAAAATATGGCACGTATCTGCAATAGCATATTATGCAACCAATAAAAAAATGAAATCCTGTCCTTTGTAACAACATGGATGGAATGGGACACCATTATGATAAGTAAAATAAGCCAAGCACAGAAAAACAAGTATCACATGATTTCACTCCTATGTGGACTCTAAAAAGTTAATGTCACAGAAGTTGGGAGTAGAATGGCCGGGACAGTAGGACAAGGTTGGTCAATGAGTACTAAGTTACAGTTTGATAAGAGCAAGATTTTCCAGCAAGCTATTGTACAGTAGGGTGACTATCAAAAATAATTATGTATTGTAGATTTCAATAAACTGGAAGGGCTCTGAATGTTTTCACCATGAAGAAATGATAAATGTTTGCAGAGATGTGTGTATTTAACCTGATTTGAACATTATACAAGGATACAGGCATTAAAACATCACTTACTACACTATAAATGTGTAATTTTACTTTCAATTAAAAACTACACATTTAAGAAAATATGTGAAAGAAGTTAGGATGATGATTAGGTACAAATGAGAAAATATGGAGAGAGATTCTTTCCACTGGTAGAAAATCAGGATTGGGGTGTCTTGTCTGCAATATTGCTGAATATTGTTCTACAACTGTTAATCGATACAATAAAACAAGAAGGAGAGAAAATCAAGCAGAATAAAAGTGGTAAAGGGGGGAAGCAATATTATTATTTATAAAGGATCCAGGTTTATATATGAAATTTACAAGAAGTTTCTTCTAGGAAGTAAAAAACCAGAGAATTCAGAAACTTTAAGAATATACCCCAAATCAGGGCTGGGGATTTAGCTCAACAGCACAGCTCCTGCCTGGCAAGTGCAACATCGTGAGTTCGATTCCTGGTACCAGAAAAAAAAAATCAAAAAAACAAAAAACAAAACAAAACAAAAAAAATACACCCCAAATCAGACTATATTTTAAAAATCAAGGGGAATAAATTGATGCCAATTCAAAAAGTTGATTCTGTGTATGTAAGGGAAGTGGAGGAGGAGAGAAGTCAGAGTGGCTAAGCTTAGGAGTGAGGGTGTTCCGAGTGAAACAGGACGCTGCACAGCTAAAATGTGGTAATGTGGTAGAACACCCAGGGCTGGGAGCAGCATCACTGCGTGTGTTTTTCCTTCTGTTAACAAAGAAAGTTTGCTGAGGGGTTTAAAAAGTCTTCAAATAAGATAATATTTTAATATACTGAGCGCAGCATTCTGGTTGAAAACATGCAAGCCGTTTTGAGATGAGCCAGACAGACACAGTACACATTCTGAGCATCTTATGAGAGTAGTGTGTACAGTAGTACAAGACACAGATGGAGGGCTGGGGATTTAGCTCAGCTGCAAAGCGCCTGCCTGGTAAGCGCAAGGTCATGAGTTTGGTTCCCGGTACTGGAGAAAAACCAAAAAAAATAAAAAATAAAAAATAAAAAAAAAAGACGCAGATGGATAGTTTATGAGGTCGGACTAGAGTGGCGGGACTGCAGAGGTGGAAAGCCTCAGTAACCCGGTGATGTGTACGCAGTGCAGTTGCCAGGATACTAACTATTGGGATGCACGAGTGAGTGTGAGATACTGTGATGACTTCTAGGTCCACTACATAGATGGTCATACTACTGCATGAGACAGAAAATACAGTATTTTTTTTTTGGTACTGAGAATCAAACTCAGGACCTTGTGTTTGCCAGGCAGGCACTTGTGCCACTGAGCTATATCATCAACCTGACACAGAAAAGACTGATGTAGGGCACAATACAAACCCTAAACTCTGAACTCACTACCTTTTTCCCCCTCAAATTTAAAGCATTAAAATGAGTTGCAATGGCTTATTTAGAACTTCAGAAAACTGAGGAATGATCTTTAAAATTCTTTTCATTCTTTCACTCTCTTAATTCACAGCCTATGTTATCTGAAGGGGCATAAACAAATGGCAATAAAATAATCACTATAAATTAGAAGTAGATTTTAAGTGAGTAAAAAATCTTGCCTTGTAAAATATAAGGCTTTTACTTCAGGAAATTATAAGCAGAAAGCCCACAATGCCTTCCTCTGGAGAAGTACAACAAAAGTTGATAAGGAAAGCCGAATTTAGTTCTCTAAAATATCATTTGAATGTTTTACATGTGTTTGTAATTCTGATATAGTTAAAAAGAAAAAAAAGGACTAAGATGTCATCTTGGAAAAAGCAGAGATGTCACTTTTATCTAAAAATAAAGAAAAGAAGGAAATGTCAAATAATACTCAAATGCTGGTTAGAAGTCAAGCAAGGCAAGGCTAAGAAGTGCCCAGTACATTGACAAAACAGGTCCCCATGAGCTCGTGGAACTCCGATGATGAGACTAGAAGGATACAAACAGTACCAGCTTGTGAATGGCTGGTGAGGCAGTGAGACCTGTGTTTCCACACACTAGCTGGCAAGTAAAATAAGAGATAGATAGTGTCTGGTTACTTTTCTGTCATTGCTGAGACAAAATACCTGATGCCCAAATTAAGGAAGGAAAGGTTTATTTAGCTCACAGTTTGTGGAAGTTTTAATCCATACTCAGCTGGCTCCAAGACAGAGGGCAACAGTTCATGGTGGCGGAAGACAGCAAAGCAGCAAGAGCAAAAAGGAGGAGCAGCAGCAAGCAACCTCTTTCCCTCCCTTACATTGTATGCAAACTACCTGCCCCAGGGCAGGTGTAGCTCTCACACCCACAATCCCAGCACTGGACCATGGATCAATCATAAACTCTAAAAGCCCGCCCCATGACTGCATGAAGCTTTGGGGGCACATCCAGACACAAACCATAGCAGATGGTAACTAAAAGGAGTGCAAAGTATAAAAGTTTGTTGTTATTGCTAAGTTTTAATAAAAAGATATATGCATATTTGAATGCTAATAAGGAAGCTATCAAGAAATTAGAAATTGAACTTAAAAATTATTAAGTAATTTTCAAATATTACAGTGAAATATTCAAAAGTAAAATAAATTTTGCATGGCTGGATGTTGGGATCTGGAGCAAGTTTTGAAGTCTTTATAGTGCTTAGGTGTGGTGGCACATGGCTGTTATCACAGCTACTCATGAGGCTGAGGCAGGAGAGTGAGAGAAGGACCATGAGTTGAGACCAGTCCAATGAACATAGTGAAACCACTTGTAAATAAATAAATAAGCAAGCAAGCAAGCAAATGAAACCTTTATTACAATGACAGACATTTTTGTAGAACTGAAAACACAGTAATGAAAAGAAAAAAGAAAAATCTCTGGTTTTACTATTGGTGCAATGGCAAAATTTCTACTTTCAAAGCTGTGATATTGACCAATGCTTCCACCAAGAACAAGTAGAAAATTTGGACTAAAACATGAAAGCAACTACTTAATGCATCAGTGAGATGCCAAAGGAAACAGGGCTAGAGAAACAGAATTCCAGAGAGAAGACAAACATACTGAGGTAGACACACTCTCTAGCAATTTTCCACTGGTGACATTTGGTGATTTTTAAGCTGGAAAAGAAAAAGAAAGAGGTTGCTAACAATTAGGAACATGAGATGGGCTTTTGACAGTTCCCCGGGGCTGCCGAGGCAAAACTTGGAGTTGAGGACTGCTAATGCAGGCCAGACTTTCAGGGAAGTTAAGCCAGAGAGAACAAAGTTGAATCCAGTAATCTGCACCAGATCCCCCTGAATAAATGTGGTTTCATGCAGCACCGGATATCAAGTTAAAGAAGCCAAGAAGAAAGCAGTGTCTAGTAATCTTGAAAGATTATCAGCTCTTGGAAACTCATAAAACCAGAGAGAAAAAATACAGTCCAAGACTCATAAATATCCTGGATTTCCAAGTGAAAATTGGAAAGAACAGTATCATAGGAGGAAGAATAAATTGGACATAAAGCATATCTTGCAAAACTGCATCAATTCCAGTCCAACTGCCTGTGAGAAAGCAAGGTAAATTCTCTTTGGAGGAATAAAACAGTAGCTTCAATGTATACTGAAGATTTTTTATGCATATTATTCAAGCATCAGTAACACACTTTCAGAATTTTTTAAGATATAAGAAAAATAAATCAAAAGCCAAGAGAAAAGAGAGGCAGTACATATAGATGGTGATCTATTTTCATTGTTAAGTGCTCCAGAAAAGTTATTAGATAGGATTTTTTAAAAACTGTAATTAAAATTCTCAGAATAATAGATGAAAACATTGGCAATCTCACCAGCACAATATTAAAAATTGTCTACTAAAAATTATATTGAAAATTAATCAAATGCAAAACATAAGAACTGATTTTTACAAAGTAATTTTTTTCAAAATAATGAAAGGTAAGATACAGAAAAGAGGAATAGCAAATGCAAGATAGATCAATGGAAAATGTTCCGATTAAACAAAGTAAAATACAAAAAATAAATAGTAAAAGAGCAAGAGAACAATGTGAAGCTTAGTGGAAAGTCATAGTAGGTGTCCAGCTACAGTCTTAGGACAGGAAGCAGGGGATTGATGGCAAAAGGAGTAAATAAAAACAGAATGAGCAAGAACTTTCCAGACTCATGAAAGACATCAAGGTACAGAGTCAATAATTTTTATAAACTCATAAAAGATAATTTCTTTTTTAAAAAAAATCACCAGGGCATGGTGGCACACACCTGTAATCCCAGCACTCGGGAGGCTGAGGCAGGAGAATTGTTGAGAATTCGAGACAAGCCTGGGATACAAAGTGAGTTCAAAGCCAGCCTGAACTGCATAATGAGACCGTGTCTCAAAAACAAAAAACAAAAACAACAACCATAACAAAAATCACATAGAGATGTGCTATGCTTAAATTATTGAAAGTTAAAGAAAAAAGAATTTTTCAGCAGCCAGATAATGACATACTAAGTGATCCAGAAAAAAGAAAATAGCTTCAAAGGTGTTAAAGAAAACAATTGACTATTTGGAATTCTGTCTTTTGGAAAACAAAGTTCTTAAAAAATAAAAGCAAAACTGAAAAGATTGAAAAGATTCTTCTACAATAGAACTCTTCTAAAAGAAATATGTAAGACAATTCTTCTTTCCAAAGAAAAACATAGCTAAAGAAAGCTTGGAAAAGTAGGGGGAGATTTACATGTCCCCTAAGTGGAAAAAGTCTTTAAAAGGTTAAGGTTTTGGTAAGCTTAATCAATATATTGTGTGTGTGTGTGTATGTGTTTGTGTATATATATATATATGATATTAAGATTAAATCTGATTTAAATTATAAGTAGAATGAAAAAGCATAGTTTCAGACAAAAGTTGGAAGAGGGCTTAAAAGTTAAAACATTGTGAATTTTTTTATTGTCTGTAATGGCACAAGATCATTCATTTTATTTTATTTTATTTTATGAATTTATTTTAAAAATAAAAGAAGGAAAACATATTAACAAACAGACATCCATTTACAAAATACCACACGAGCAATACAAACAAAACAGAGTTACAGACAAAGTGGTAGGAAATTAACAATGGTTGTTGTACTACATATTGATATCTTCAAAGTGGTTTCTCAGGAAAACAAATACAGACATGCAATATTGATCAAAACAAGTAATCATTAACTGTTACTTTCAGTAAAGCAATAGAAGACAGTAGTACAATTATGTGAGCTATCCTATATATACCTACATACATAATTTCCCCTTCTTTCCCTTCTCCTTTCCCACACCCTAGTTGCCCTTTACTTTTGAGCATTTTCCTTTTGTTTCAGAATGTCTATCATACCTCCTAATTTTTATTCACTTTTTCAGGTTTTTACACTAGTGAAACAATATGTTGCTTACACATGCAGCTCTGATTTATTTCACTTATGAGTATGGCCTCTAGTTGTGACCATTTATCTATAAAAGTCTTGAGTTTATCTTTCTTTATAGCTGAGTAATATTCCATTATATAAAAGTACCACAATTTTTTTATCCAATCCTCAGTGGATGG
>NW_004955488.1:6525702-6562273 GCF_000276665.1 Chinchilla lanigera | reverse complement strand
GCACATATATCGCTGTGATATGATGTTTTCAGATCGTCTGGGAAAATACCCAGAAGGGGAATAGTTGGGTTGAATGGGACCTCTACACCTACTTTGCTGAGGAATGTCCAAACTGATTTCCACAGTGGTTTCATCAGTCTGCATTCCCACCAGCAGTAGAGAAGAGGATTGTAATCTGTAAGATTACGATAATCCCAGCACCCAGGGGGCTGAGGCAGGAGGGTCGTTGCAAGTTCAAGACCAGCTTGGGCTACAAAGTGAGCTCAAGGCCAACCTGAACTGCAAAATAAGACCCTGTCTCAAAAAGACAAACAAACAAAAGAAAAAAATATATATATATATAGATATATTTAGCAAAACAAAGATTAAACTGGTAGAAAAACAGTTAAACTCTAATAATTTTTCTTGTTTTTAATACATACATACTTTCCTGTGTTTAATTCATTTCTCTACATCATTTTAGCCTCCTGTCATGTGCATATTTTCTCAACTTCAAATTTTATTTCATAGTGTGCCATTTTGCTTCTCACTCTTTTTTCACTGGTTATAGCTTTTAAACTCTCAATTTACACTTTAGTTTTATCCCATATCATAATATATTTTTATTCATTATACAATATTATGCAATAAATATTTATCTATAAACTAATGAATATGTAGTTTAATTAATCTTTAACCCCTTCTCTGCCAGCAAAGGGTTGAAGCTATACTAGATTCCCCTGTAACCTCAAAGTCCTAGGAGTGAGTGCGCCTTGGTTTGCAGAAGCTTATTTCCTATTATGCTATATCTGGAGTCATTGTACTCGGGTATATTTTTTTGGATACAGGAAATGAAAATGTTTTCATTGTGAAAATAAGCGTGATGATCCTCAACTAGTAGGCTATGACAGAATGTTCTAGAAAGTGTGTCACTTCCTTTTATAATCAGTTTCCTCCATCTTATGAATATAATATTTGCTCTCTCTTGTAAATATCACACAAGGATAATCTTGGCTAAAGAACATACACAGAGAAAGAACAGAGATTTAAAGAAATTTCATTTCCATGTCCAAATCTGTGTCTCTCTTAAAACAAGTAAAGGCAGTCCAGAACACCTAACTTTGTGAATTTGTGAAATCTTCATTTTTGTCTTGTTTTCATCCATTATTTGGGGAAGGAGTGCTAACAGCACAAAGACAGTTAGTCCTCACAAAAAATGACTACATAATCACTAATAATCTTTAATTCATCTCACTTTTAGTGCAAGTAGAAATAAAGAATGTTTTTAAGAAAGAAATTAATGCATAAGTCAGTTTGCATGTAATGACTGTGGAATTCAAAATACAAAAGACAAAAGGAACTTTGGGACAACCCCTGAACCACATACCTTTCTATTGAAATAGAGAAATTTGACTATATCAGGAAACTATGATAGTTTCTACAGTCCTGAACTTTACAGTAATAACAGATGTTGGAAGGTTTCCTCACCAGCCAGTGATGGCCCAGACTTAGTGATCTTACACATTTCCCATTCCTGACCCCTTAATGTCTGTGCCAATTTCAAATTGTATTTATTGCTTACATTTTTCCTCCTCTTAGTTGTACTTATAATCAAAAACCACAGATTTACCACCAATCTTCCCACTTCTGGTCTGGATTTCTGCAAAGAGCCAGCCTCAAATAATAATCATTGCAAAAATCTGAATACTACCTTCAGTACTTCTTTTCCTTTTTGGACAACTAAATTGTAGAATGAAATGAAGCAGCAGCACTGCCAAGATTAAGAAATCTTTGACTGTACTAGTTAACTAGGACTGATCTCTCCTTTACATCCTTTAAAGCAAAACTGAGAAAGTGTATATGAGCTAGTGGAGCAAAAGCACAGTTGGTGGCCATCAGATTATGCACTATATTGCCCTGTACCCTTTATACCTCACAGAGCACATGTTAACTCTAAGATTCCCCCTCACACCTGCCTCAGCAGCTTGTGGGTAGAGGTCAGGAATATTTGTTCAATAAGCTCTTCAAGTGATTCTAATATCTAACAAGTTTTAAAATGAAGTGGTCAGAGTGGATAGGTTTAGAAGAATTTTTTTTAAAAATCAATTTTAAATGAAAATGACTTTTTCCCTTTAGAAAAAACAATCTTCCCCTTGCATTTCCCTTTTAGCAGTAACTTTAAATGGAAGTTATTGCCTGAGATCTCTGACTGTACCCGCAGAACCACAAAGGGACACCTCAATGGAACTGATAGACTGTATCCTCAGACTCTAGAACTCTTTGTAACAGCCCAATGAGTAATGTAAAGCTGCAGTTGTTCTTGGGCTGAAACCTGAATGGAAAAAATTCACCAATTTTTCTTCTTTTGGACTGTTTACAAGAATATCACTTTTTAAAATAGAGAAAGCTTTATCAGTCAGAAAGATGCTTAATGTCATTTGTAGAAATTTTGTCCTAGCCCTGAAAACTTGAGATTGATCTTCTTTCCTGCCAACCTCTTTGAGTTCCAGAAACACTGATCAATACAAAACAGTTTATCATCTCGATTATGGTAGTACAATTTCTTTGTAGGATTTAAATTCCAAGATATCTCTCTGTTCATTACTTTATGTATGAAAAAGTGTAAGTGAATTAGATCCTTAACCAACTCATTTCTGAGTTTTCTGAGTGTGAAACATGGCCTGGATTCTTTATCCTCTGTTGTTTGGGGATACACTAGAGCTCTCCTTTATGGTCAGAAATTGTTAGTCCCTTCCAGTCCCTGGGACAAAATATCTGATAACTACAACTTAAAGGAGGAGAGGTTTATTTTACTGCATGATTTCAGAGGGTTCAGTCCATGGTTAGCTGGTTCCAAGGCAGAATCAGCATGTTGGAAGGGCATGGCAGAGGAGCGCTTCTCAATTCATGGGATCCAGGAAGCAGAGAGAGGAGGGAGAAGCCACATACATACATCCAGCCCACCCCCCACCAGTGAGCTACTCTTCCCACCAGCCCCACCTCCTAGTAGCACATTCATCTATGAGCCAATCAATGGATGAATCCACTCTTGAATACAATGTCCCATGAGCTAATCACCTCCAAAGGCCCCACCTCTGATCACCTTTTGGGGACATTTTAGGTCTACACCATAATGAAATCTACTCAGATAAAAATCTTCTATCATATAGTCCAAATATCTTGATGCTACAGAAATTCAGCATGCCTTCATCTGTCTACTTGAATCACTCATTGTCTCATATCTTAGACTTTCTCTTTATTTTTCATGAATTCTCGTTTTCTATTTTCAGAAAACAACTGTTTTTAAAAAATCATCTTCTGGGCCAGGGATATAGCTCAGTGGCACAAGCACCTGCCTAGCAAAGGCAAAGTCCTGAGTTCAATTTCTGGTACCAAAACACAAAAACTAAAACATTAAAAATCATCTTCTTTGTGTTGAGCAATTAGTGTCCCTTTTTAAGGATGTTATTGTTGAATATTTTTTTCATCATCTGACACTTCCTTAGTCCTTTCTTACTCTGTGAACTTGAAATTGATGTCAAGACTCTAAAGTCTTAAAATCTTCATACACTACTTATGTAAATGAAACTATAGAAGATGAGAAAATAGTGTTCTATGAGTGTAAAGTTTGTTGTTTTTACTTATCTTTTTTGTAGTTGTTTCACTCATGTGAATATATGACCTAGATTGGTTTTTGCTTCATAGGATAAATTAGCCTAATGATAATCAAGTAAAATATTTCCAATCCTTTGCTCCTAAAATGCATTTTTCACTCAACAGTTAGGGTCACTAATTTGAATACAGATATAATGATGACAAAGTCTTTAATGATTCTTTTATTGTGTACCAAGACCATAAGTCTGAAAATCAGTATCGGTGTTGTGGCCTATAGGATTAGACCCTCCTTGACCTAATGACAGATTATACCCTTCATATCTCCATTCATATCTTGATCATATCTTCATTTCTTCACTCCTAATTATACCTCACCAAGACATACCACTTAATTATAGTCAAACACACACTCACACACACACACACACACACACACACACACACACACAGAGTATCTTTTTTCCTCATTTACACTCTAAAGTCTCATTGGTCCCACTGTCTGAAGTTGTCCCTCTACTTGTAAATTTCAGCTCAGGTCTGCCTCTAAGAAATACTTTCATGCTATTACTTCCAGACCTGACTCAAGGTAGTGTCCCTGTGACACTGTCTATTTTCTTTCACTTCATTTCATCTTATTTTGTTCTTATTTGCTATCAACACATCTTGTCGGCTATGAGTGAACTTGAGCACAGGGATTGCTACTCACATTTTAGTTCCTTGGCTGGTGTCAATGGGTGCTCACAAATAATTGGTTGAATAGATGAATGAATACGTGAATCAATGAGTGAAAAATCAGTATTAATGTTGTGACCTATAGGAAGAAACATGCTTTAAAAAACACCAGTACATTCTTCCGTTGGCAAATAGATATACGCAACTGAGATTCAAAGTCTGTAAAGGCAAGATCTGTTTGTTATAATTCTGTGAACCTTTTCATAGGATTCCTAACTTAATGATTTTTTTAGTCTTCATCTTTAAAAGCTTAACTATAAAATAGTGAATGAAATATTCTATTTTTATTTTTTGGTGGTAGTGTAGATGGACAGTAAAGAAGTATAGTGTGTGGGATTCATATTGGAAGATGCCCTACTTCTTGGGAACTATCTGTGAATTTTACTACCGCTCTTAACTCCTGAAAGTCACAATTTCTATATGTAAAATCATCACATAATATGTATATCTTGTGGGATTCTAGTAAAGATCAAATGAGACATCTATGGGACAGTGTCACATATTTTTTCTTTCCTAAATAAAATCTCTAAATTCTCCATGGCCCCATCTCAGTGTGGATTTATAGTTAAAGAAATAATCCAAATCAATAAAATGTTTTATCATATGAACTTATAATCCACAATGTCTTTAAACTTCCTCTTCCACCCCATTCTACTTGCACTTTGTACTTGTCCCAAAGCCTCTCTTCTTCCACCTCATTTTCAACACTCCACTAAAAGCTCTTACTCTTACCTAGCCAGTGTGAGCTCTTCCTTCACTTGGTCCCTAAATATCTTTTTCTTAAGGGGGAAGAAAAACCAACCCATTAACACTCACCCATTTGGAGTTTATGATCCGGTTTTATATCTATGCTTACAATACTCAAGGAGATGTGTATTCCCGCCCACAGACAGGTTACCATCTCTTGGGGGACTCTGCTTCCATTAGCATAACCCTGGCCACATGTACTGTCACACCTCAGTTCTTATTGTCAGGGGCAAAGCAGGCACTGTTCTTGCTAATTCAATCATACACTCACTCATTCGATGATTTTCGACAGAAGTTCTGTGCCAGCAATTGACTAGTAATGGAAAATTTCCTCTCTGCATTCAAGGACTTCAACTATAAAAGAAAGATACATGAAAAATAATGTAGAAGTTACTATTTGATGGGTAAAATGATGGAATTGGTTAGCCTTTGTTTTTCTCCTTTGTGCAGGGATTGGGAGATATATAATGAACAATGTAGATATCAAACATATAAACTAAATTCAGGGAACATATGAAGTAGAGATATAGTCTAGGAAACAAGTGAGTCATCCTTGAAGAAATGATCTTTAGGCTTTTATCTGGAGGCTGGTATTATTTTATAAGATCAGTGACAAGGGAATTGGCATATATGGAAGCCCACAGACTAGAGACTTAGCACATAACAGAAGTTTAAAACCCTAAACTGAGAGTGGTAGGAGGGTAAAGGAGAAGTATGTTGCTATGGGCCTGGGATGCCCTCATAAAACCAGCAAACTGTTGAAGATTTTCCTAGGAGCAATGGAAAAATCACTGAAGTTGTCATAATTTAGAACAGAGAAGAGACTGACCTGCATGCTGGGAGACTAGCACAGGGATAATTTCACTGATCTAGGAAGAAAAACTGATTTTATAGGCTAGGGTAGACATTGTCAAGATGGGAAAAAATTCATGTATACAAGAAGGTTAGGAGATGAATCTAATAGTACTTCAAATTGATTGGATGAGGGATATGTGAGAGGAAAGTTGGTTTTCTGGTTCATTTAGATGGCACCAGTGTTATACTAGAGGAGAAGCAGATTAGCATATGGTGGTGAATTTAGTTCAATGTATTTGAGAGACTCACAGGCAAAGATGTCCAACAAGCACTTAAGGTACTTGTGTGAAGCTCACAAGTACGGTTAGGTACAGTTCTAGGAGCAATCAGTGAAGTGAAGAGTAGCAGCCCGAGGGGCACTTTGGGTTCCCCAATATGTAGGCCAGTATGTGGGCAAGTAGTTTGAGAGGACAAGAGTGGTGAGAACAAGGAACCGAGGACAAAAAAAAAACCCCTCAGTAATACTAGCTTAGAATCCAGAATATCCTATGGTTTAATACACTGAACTTTCATTCCCCCTTCACAGTGGAATGAGTCCAAACAGTGGCATAAGACATAGGCTCCTCCTAACTGGAAGTTCCACTACCTTCAATAAATGTCTTTGGGGTTGGAAGAGCCAGAGAGGAATTTTGCACATGAGGGGGGCTAGCTTTTCATCACTGTGAAAAAGTACCTGGGAGACAGAGCTTACAGGAAGAAAAGTTTATTGAGACTCATGGTTTCAGAGGTTGCAGTCCATGGCTGGCTGGTTCCATTGCTGCAAGCTTGAAGTGAGGCTGGTCATCACGGTGGGAAAGGGAATGAGGGCAAGAGCTAGAAAGGAAAGGGCCAGGGAAAAAATATAGTATTCGAAGGCACACTTCTCAGCAACCTATGTCATCCAGTTAGGCAGCACCTTCTAAATTTCCTTCATCTCCTAATAATATCAACACATTATGAATCCATTGATGAATTGGGATTTCCAAATCCTACCAGCTGGCAAATGAGCACATTTTTGGAGGCATAATGAAGAGACTTTGATGAAGTAAACAATAAAGTTTACGTCCTCCATCTATATTTAAGTAACTAGAACAAAAATGGTCCTCCTGAACTGTCAGGAACCAGGAAATCAGTTAGTGAAGACCTGGAAGAAGGACAGAAGCAAGAAAGTTGGTGAGCATTAGCATACGCTATTTCAGCAATCAACCAATTTGATATGATGGGAAAAGAAAAAGGAGAACAGAGAGGTGACTTCTAGGACATTTTAAAAGAAAGCAATTTGCAACCTGCACCTTGAAAACTGGGCAGTCTGGGAGGGCAGTCCCTGCCTCAAGGGCAGAGTATATCACAGACAGAGCTTACGGTTCATCACCTCTGCATAGTAAAGTGGACGCAGATGCTACAGGCAGTGTAGTCAGCAAGGAGGGAGTGACCCACGTTATCCTAAATAGGAAAGCTGCTTTGCAGAATGATTCTCAAAACTTCATCTCAAAGGTATTTCCAGACAGGTTAGGGAACAATATGCTAGAAAAAAATCAAATTTTGTGTGCTTTTATTTTGCTGTTTTCTTCTTTTATAATGCTTATTAAAATCCACTACCTATACAGCTCCCAGACACCCTCATTCTGGGTTACTTCCTTATTTCATTTTTAAAAAAACTTTTATTTTAAAGAGAAAAAAACAATAACAAAATAACAACAATGTAGACAAAAAACAAAACAACACAAAAACAATAAAAATGACACAGGGTTTCAAAACAAGATGACAGGAATTAACCTTCCCTTCCCCTACTTTAACTTCAATGAGAGTGCTGGCTATTTTATCCAGGAGTCTAAAAAAAATTTTACCGCAATTCTTTAAAAATGATCACCTGCCAAAATGTGAATTTGCATCGCAAATATATTTAAATTTTTTTCCTGAATAATTAAAAATATTAAGGCGATAAAGAGCGTGGGAAGGGAAAACCGGGACAATGTTTCTTGTTTCATTAAGAATCAACAACAACAAAACATGATCCATAGGACTATTAGGGATAATTGGAATTATAATTATTCTGGAGAATTTTGGATTTAAATTGTCACTTCACTGCACTTATTATTAAAATACCTGCCAATCTTCCTCCAAAGGTGTCAAAATCAATGGCAAAAATAATTTTTGATTAATTCATCTGAGAAGCTGTATATTTCAAAATCACCACGTTCCATGGTATTTCCAAAAGACCAAATCAAATATCACTTTTAATTACTTATAATTGGTAAAATCTTTTTCTTATTTTCTATTGTATGGCTTTAAGATGCTAGAAATTGAGAACTTAATATTCCTGATTCTAAAGTGAAGTGTGAAATAAATCTTAGTTCTAGTAGAGCTTGTAAATGAATTTCAGACTTCAAGATATACAAAAACTTTCTAAGGATTTCCCAGGAGTAGAAAAAAAAAACTTCAGAGACTTAAATGAAAGCATTTCAAGTACAGACAGAAATTTAATCACGCAAAAAATGTTGCAGACAATCATGCACTTAATAATCTCAGTTCTGCTGGTGTTTTCACGTCCCTTGAGAATCTTCATTCCTAGCATTCTTTGAATCATCCACAGAGATCAAAGACTACGTGGTCTCAGGTCGTATCTATTTATATCATTCACCTGAAAGGAACACAAAACTTCCTCAATAATTCAAATATTCTGCCACTCAGTATGAACTCACTGCCAAAGGAGAAAGAGCGCCACCTAGTGAACTCCGTGAGGAATCTTCCATACCTACCCTTTTATGGGTTGTCTGAGCTAAGTACTAGATACACATTTTTTTCAAACTACTCAGGCTAATATTTTAGCTCTTAGAAATTTTCTCAGCAGTATTTCCACTGCCTCAGTCACTTCCACTCTGTGTCCCATGACTCCAATGTCCATGAACTTTCTTCACAACTGTTAAAATACATTTTTCAGTCAGGCATGGTGGTGCACTTCTGTTATCCCAGCACTTGGGAGGCTGAAGCAGGAAGGCTGCAGTGAGTTCGAGGCCAGCTTGGGCTTCATAGCGAGTCTAAACTGCATAGTGTTACCCTGTCTCAAATGAAAAAAAAAATAATAAAATGCATTTTCAATCCACAGCTTAGGGGCTGGGGATTTGTTCAGGGGCACAGTGCCTGCCTGGCAAGCTAGACATTGTGAGTTCGATTTCCAGCACCGGAAAAAAAAAAAAAAAAAAGACACAGTTTAACACTTGGTTCCTCACTACCACTTTTTCAACTGCCTTTTTCCTTAAAGCAAGTTACTTTACCTGGGCTTTAAGTGTCTACAATGTTATCAATATCTCTTCTCTGTACAGGTGTATATATGTGTTATATACCATTCTATTCCTATGTTTACATGTATATATTTATATGATCCATTCGACTATATCTGCCATGTGATAAATGATTCATTCTTGGGGCTGGGGATTTAGCTCAGCGGCAAAAAGCGCCTGCCTGGCAAGCGCAAGGTCCTGAGTTCGGTTCCTGGTACCGGAGAAAAACCAAAAAAAAAAAAAAAAAAAAGATTCATTCTTGCTGCATGAATCAAAAGACTCATTATTTAAAAGGTAATTGCCCTTTGTAATACTGTTACCCATTAACCCGCCTAAGCTACTCAGATCCTAGAATACGTTCTGGCAGTCTCAAAGATATGGATGACTGCTTCCGGTATAGCTTTAAATCGGGAGTCTATTTGACTCTGTGAAGTTTATCCTACTATGCATTTCTTTAGTTGAAAATACAGAAGTAAGCAATGCAAACTATCAATCTTTGATTACCTTAAAAAGTAAAAAAACATACAAGAGACTCGATGATCGTTCACAAATGGATGAATGAATTGATGTTAAGGACTCTGTCGGTGGAAGGCGCTGCACTGGGAAGACAGAGAAGAGAAGGCGCTCATCAAAGGGCCCGGAAACCCCTAGTAAGAAGCCCTGTGCTCAGCCCCACAGTAGGTCATTTTCGCCCCACCTCAGAGTTACACCACAGTGTACACAAACGAAGCGAAGTGAGCGAGAGAAAGCTTTATAAGCGAGGTATATATAAGGGTCTGACGGCTCACAGAAGAGCCACGGGTCTGGAATCAGGGCTGGGTCTGCAGTGAGAGCAGGCTTGGGCTCTCCTAGGAAGATTCAAGTGGGGTGGATGAAGATGGATCCTAATATGGAAATGAGGCAGTAGTGGGGAGGAGGTCCAGTTCAGCAGGTAACAGGATTAAGAACTCAGGGGAGAAGTCCAGGGTATACTGCAGTTGGGCAGAAAATTTAGTTAACAAAAGGAAGGCACTAACAAATTAGTTATTACCATCCCAAAATTCTTGTCAAAGCAGGAATCTCTCTTATATTTTGAGCACCTTGGACTTCAGAGCAAAAAAGGGTGGCAAATGGAACAGCCTTGTACCAGTACTTCTCACACTTGGCTACATAAATCTTAAAAATCCCTGATTTGTAAGCTGCTCCCCACACCAGTTAATTCAGATTTTTGCTAGGGTTCGGACCTGGGCTTCAGAATTTTCCAAAAGCAGCTAATGTGATGATACCGATCAATAAAGTTGAAGACCACTGCTCTAGTGTAAGACTGTGAAGCCTAAAAGACCTCCGGCAACCTTTCCAAAAGAAATCAAATCCCAGTTGACAAACAATCTGCTGCCTTCAAGCTTTGCACCAAAGGAAGACTAATTCAGCCAGGATGACCAATACCATGTTGAAATTACCACGATTAGGCAGAGGAGGCTGCAGAAAAATCCAGCCCAGAAAATCAGTGCAAAACCAGAAGCAAAGTACAAGCAATCCCTGCCTGAGACATTTCTAGAAGCTAGCAATCAAGGCCCAGCTGAGGATCAGAAATAAGAGAGAGATTCACGATCATGGTTTAACAGAGAAGGATACAGAGAGGGCAGAGGCACCATCACTTTAAAATAATAACTATTGTGCGCTATGTATTTGTTGTGCCTTCATTCTTCCTGGGGGAAAAAAGGACCACTACTGAAGTATTCGTACAACAAATAGATGGGGAAGTCTATTTGCTTCTGTTTTTTATTTGTTTGTTTAACTTAAAATTTATGGATGGAAAAGTAGGAGTGATAGGAAAAAGGATAAAAAGCCTAGAGAAGTGAGCGTCTCAGTGAAAGGAAATTTTCATTGCTGATGGAGTATAAAACTTTACTTTCCTCTAGGTTTGTACTTGGGTAGTTGAAGGGCTGCTTAAAGAACCTTTTTGAATTAGAAGAAAAACTAAATGCAGCATTTAAATATTTATAAAATTTAAATTATTATAAAATTTGAAAACAGCCGTATATCATTCACTCATCTTTGTTATTTTGTTTTTAAAGAATCTATTTTAAAACATGGATGCAAGATTTACTTGAACATGTAAATATTTATAATTAATTTCGCTTATGGAATTTTCCATCCTATTATGTATGACTCATTGTGAATATTAAGGCACTTTCAAAACTGCATACAAAAAATTGCATACATATGCTTTTATAAGAACCAAGTGATTACATCTTTTTAAATAGACTGTGGCATTCTCCATCAAAACTGTTATATTTTAAAAACATTTTTATTAGTACATGTTTGCAGTACATAATGATTACAACTACCAGGGGGTGTTGGTACATGTTCATTACACAACTTAATTCTTTTTCCTATCTTTTTTCTTTTCACTCCTTATCCTTTCCCTCCTTCCTTGATCCTTCTAACTGTTGATCTCCTTCCCATTTTCTTGCTTCCACTTATAAAATGACAATATTTTGCAAATCTGTTTTTTTTCTGTGTCAGAAACAGACATCCTTTTATTTAATACCATAAAAATCCCACTCAATCACACCACAATGAAAAGACATAATCTATAAATATATATATGTGTGTGAACTTCACAAGATTAACCATCGGAAGCAAACCACACAAGGCAGCTACTGCATGAGGCCATTCATCAGAAAAGCACACAAAACTGACCCATGCTACTATAGGTCAGGGTAGTGTTTAACCCTGAGAAAGTAAAGAAGCTGAGGTTTTGCAGTGTTAATAATATTCTGTTTCTTGACCTGGGTGTGGTCAATTTTTTGAAAATTGAATGTGCTATACATTTCTGATAGGTGCATCTTCCTGTATATATGTAACTCTTTAATAACATGTTTAACATCCCACAAGAAGCACCTCTGCATTCCCATTTTAGCAGTATGAAAGACTAAGTCAGAAGTAGTATAAAAGAATGTTTACCACTTTGGATTTGGTGCCTGGTGCCCTGTGTTTGAGCCCTACCTTGTGAATTATCATCTCTATGTCTTTGGGAAATGTTCTAACTTCTCCAGAATCCAGGCACCTCATTGGTAAAAGGTGATTATCAAAACCTCACATTGGAGAGTTTTTGGGAACTGTAAATCACATGATTGTAAAATAGTGTAGTTTGTAGCACTCTGCTTGATACATGTGAACATTTCTGCAACCTATGAGAGAGTATTAAAATTTTTCCTAACATCTACTCTAGAACTGTAATACTTGGTCACTTGTCTTGGTTTCTCTTCTAATTGCTGGAAGTCCTAGGACTGAAATGCACCCTACCTACCACCTGTAGCGCTGAAATTAAAGAAAGTCTATGTAAACATTCAGACACTTAAACAGGACACATCTGCACGGAAGGATTTTGCCCTTGGCTTCTGACCCCTTGATGATGTACTATTTATCATCACAAGCACTGCAGTCAAGTTGGTTTTGATTCTTTTCTAAAATTAAAAAAAAAAAAGAAATAGAAAGAAATCAAGGAACAGGTGATCTTTACCCAGGGGTGAAGTAAAAGAAAAATTGACCTCTTCACAAATGGAGGAAAAGTGGAACTTTGAGGGAATTGTTAAGGTTGAGAGGAGTCACTGTGAGGATATTGTCATGAGGGAAAGAGATAAATCAAGTAGCAATAGCTAGTGTTTACACCTGCTTAGGGCAAGCACTGATCTGCAGTAGGAGAGCTGGGGAACACTTGCTGTCTGGACCCTCAAGAGCAGGTTTACCAGTAGGCAATTGAGGGAACAAATGGTGGCAGCTGGGTTCAGAGAACAACAGTGCTACAACAGGGGTGTAACAAGACCCATGAGCTGAGTCCAGCCAGGAAGGTAGGCGGGCATTGGGAGGCACTGCTGTGAAGAGCTAGTCGAAAGTATGTGTAGGGGACAGATTTCTGGGTACAGCCAGAGAGGGAAATTTCTAAGTCAAGGATTTGATATGAAATAATTTTAAAGGATTAAAGAAGTACTAAAATCAATTAGCAAACAGGCTTTTTATGCTGCTTAAGTCCTCTACTTTTCCACCCATACATTTAAGTTAAACATAAATAACAGAAGTAAATAGTACAAATATTCCACTTGCAGACTTTTTTCCAGCAAGAACTAGCTAAGGCACAAAAAATATACACTACACAAGAATTATTACTTTAGAGTAATGACTTCACTGATGGCCTTGTTTTAATTTTCAGTGAATGTTCACTGTCCTACTTTGAGCATTTCTCCTACTTGTGATCCACAGCTGTACCTTGGTTGCTTGTTTTCATAAAGGCCCCAGGCCAAGCTTGGTTCTAGTCTGTTTCTGGTCTTACACTGGCTATTCTAGGTAGGATGTCATCTCCAGACTGCTCTGCTTGATCCAGGTGCTTTCAACCTGATGCTTCTCAATAACCCTCTACCACCATTAGACATAAATCACAGAAACCAATTTAACCCAGAAGAATCAATGCACAAGTAGAAGCAGAGTAAAAATCCCCTCAACTCTTCTGTGAATTGAATACAGACGGGAAGATGCACCACCTCAGAAATGGAGAGACTAAGCGACCAGGAGTGTAAAGCCTGTGGCGTGAGTTGATGAATCAGACAGGTGATCCCAGTTAGAAAGTAAAATTGAGTCTTTTTTTAAATGAGTCTTCTTAGAGAAAAGGAGATGGAAATACTATTTTGGGGACCAAAATAAAGCAAAAGGGGATTCAGGAGCCCAGGAGAAGAACAAAGGAGCTGTTTCATACATGCTGGCCATGGAAAACTTCACTGAAAGAGTGAAACTGAACAAATACCAGAAGAAGACACAGATGCCATGAAATCTGAAGGAAGAGAGTTAGAGGGAAAGGGAATTAGTGAGTGCACAGGACGTACAATGACAAGCAAAGAGGCTGGTGTTTCTGTAAGAGAATAAGGAGGGGAAAATTGTCAGGAGATAAAACCAAAGAAGTAGCAAGGGCCAGACCTATAGCAGGTAAATGCAGACAGTGCCATGAAGACACTTTTTCCCCATGGAAAGCTGTGTTTGTCAGCTTCCTGGCTTTGTGACAAAATATCTGAGAAAATGAACTTAAGGGAGGAGAGATTTCAATTAACTCACGGTTTTGGAGGTTCGGTCTATGGCTGACTCACTCTGCTGCTTTGGAGCCTATAGTGAATGAGGCCACATGATATAACAGGTGGAATAAAGCTATGGCCCATGGCAGCCAGGGAAGCTAAAGAGAAACAGGAAGGAGTGGTGACCTAATAGCTACTTTGAGGGCACACCCCCAATGACATCATTTCCTTTCCTAGGCCCTGCCTCTTAATGGTTCTACCAGCTGCCTCAGTGCCACAGGCTGGTGAACAAGCCTTGAAGACATGGCTACTGGGGGACACTTAAGGTTCAAACCAAAACAAAAGCTGTCTGAGGAGCCTGGAGAATGCAAGAGACAGCATAAAACCTAAAGTGATGTCTCTGGTATACATTCTTTATCAACACAGTATTCCAAGTACAGGCTGGCTTTCCTGACATTGGTCATAATATAAACCTGTTGCTGTTAAGCTTAGTAGGTTTCTTTAAATAAGACTTCATTCTGAATTCATAAAGATTCTAAGTAGGTGTCAGTTTAGTAGTTCTATAGTGGACCCCAGAGCCTGTATCTCTTGCGGGGTGCTGAGGGTTGTACAATTCCAATACAAAATTTTGGTTTATTGGCCAAAATTTTGGAACATTTATTATCAAGAAATATCACTTTAGTAACCTCATCCTAACTCATTTGAACTTTTGGCAACTAACTTGTTTTAGCATTGGGAAAATACTAAATGGATTGTAAGTTTTGTCCAAAATCAACAAAAGCATTCTGTGTAGGTTTTTAAAATTGGCAAATTGTGTGCTATACATTTTTGTATGTGTAAATTTATAATATTTTTTTAAAAATCAGCTGTTTCATGAAAACTAAAGGTTGGGGGGAGCAAAGGCAAAATCAAGAGACCATTTAAGCGATTATTTTAAGTCTAGATGAGAGACAATAATGGTGAAAGAGGTCAAAGGGGCCAACTTGTAGAAGTACTTTAAAGGTACAGCTAACAAGATTTACTGATGGGTTAAATGTGGGGTTTGACAAAGCAGAAGGCAAGGAAAACTCCAAGTTTTGGGACCTGGAAAAATAAAATGGTCATTTGCTAAGATAATAAGTAGTGGAAAAGATAGATATCAAAGAGACGATACTGTAAACAAGAGTGGTTTTTCAGCAGGTATTGTTTGATATTTCTATTCGATATCTAAGTATATGTCATTGCATACACGAACCCAGAGGTCCAGAGAGAGGTATGGATGGCAGATTAGAAGTCATCAGCACACAAATATCCCATGCCATGGTGCTAGAGGAAATTAATTAGGGTGAAAGGGCAAATAGTAATGAAAACAAGGAGAACTGACCTATGCAGCACCATGCTTTTGAGAGGTTGAGATGGAGGAAGGAATCAACAGTGAAGCCTAAGCACAGAGGGAGGTAAGAGAAATACTGACAAAATAGTTAGAAAGCAAATGAGAAAAGGACTTCAAGGAAGAAGGAGTGATCCACACTATCAAAATGGTACTGATAGGAAAAGAGTGTGGTTGAATGAAGATCAGCACTGAATTTAGTCATTCAGAGGTCAGGAGTGCCTTCAACACAAGTTATTTATATCAAGGGAAAAATAAGGTCAAGAGAGTATGTTATTGTTTTGCTTTAAAATGGGAAACATTATAAAATACTGACCAGATTATGGAAATAATTCAATAAAAAGGAAAGTACAGATGATTCACTAAAAAATTACAACCTAGAGGAGGGCCAAGTGAGGAGCTCTTGTACAAACAGGGAAAGGAACAATTCTTTCCCAGAAACAGGATATAAACAGATCTGTAACTCACACAGGCCAGTAGGCTAGCTGTGCAGGGGAGCTGGACATTTTACTCTGATGGCCTCTCTGTGAAACAGGAACTAAAGTTAAGGACTGAGAATATCATGTGGGAAAGAGAAGTTGGAGGGTTCAGAAAGAGAAAACATTATCAGCACTTCTGGCATCAGTGCTGCTAACAAAGTTCAGACATGCAGACATTTAGAATACAGCACATTTCTTATACTTTACAAAGAAATGTTCCTGGTTTTATTTATGGTAGGTTTACATGCTATGTTTTGCTTGTAACATTTTCATATGTAACATATTTTTGAGGGTCAGAGCCAGTGAAATAGAAGTGAAAGTAGAAATGAAAGACAAGTCAAATGACCCAGTGAGTCCCAGAAGGAATAAGAAGACATGGGATTCAGGACTCACAGATTGGAAGGGAGGGTTGCATATGTGTGTGGGGTTTGCACCATAATAGATGTTCCTTCTCAAATGAGACCACTGTAGCTGAGAAGGAGGAAGGTGGTGGGGATGGACACATTAGGCTTGCTGGAGCTGCTGTGGGTCACAGGGAGTGCTGAAAGTGTATTACCGAGGTTGTCAAGTGTCACTGTGTGTCCAGTGGACTTTGGATAATATATGTTGTGGGACCAGCAGCCTGCATGGCTCTGTAATTTCCCTCAATAGTTCTTTGAAACTAACAGATGAATGATTCCTTTTTAATGGAAGCCAGCCCTCTTCACAAACGAAAAGTACCAAGCGAAGAAAATGTAGGCTGGCTCCCTAATATACATGTAACACTTGTGGAATATTAAATACAAATTCATTGATTTCTTCATGCAACAAAAGGTTACCGAGTGTCTTTTATATGCTATGAGCAAAAACTGGGGCCTGTAGTCAAATGGAAAAAAGACATTAATCAAATCAGCGCACAACTAAATGGGAAATCAACAAAGTGAGCCCACAGGGAAGGAAAAAAGGAAGAGCTCTAACAGCATACAGTAGTGATATTTTCCATGGCAGGATGAACTGAGTAGACTTCCCAGAGGGAAGAAATAAAGACTGAACAAAAACCTGAATCCTGAGTAAGAGATCCTCTGAGGAAAAGGATGAGTGGTGTGTACCATACACAGAAAAGCAACACATGTATAAGTTGTAATGGAGCAGGGAGCACGATGAGGATGGGACTGAAAGTCAGCAAGGGTGGGAAGGTGGGTAATAAGCAGAGCAGGCCTTGGGGGCCACATTAAATATTTTCCCTTTATGTTTGTAACAAAGAAAAACACTGCATTGGTCAGCAGCAGTGCCTAGCCATCAGAATACATCTCTCCAAGATCATGTCTTGGGTAGGGGTGAAAATCTGGAGGTTCTGCAGGAGCCCGTGCAGGACATGATGGGTGTGGGATTCAAGGAAGCAGGGATGATGGAGGCCAGGAAGTGACTGGCCATGAGAGACACCTGGGAGATCAAATGATAAAGCTTTGTGAAGGGCTGGATAAAAAGTAAGGGAAAAAGAGGAGACGATATAACTACCCAGCTTCTGTCCTGCTTGATAGGATATAAGGTATAGCTTTGGGAATTATGCAGGAAGACCTTGAGTTCAGATTTTATTATATTGATGTCTATAATCAGAATAAAAACTCTTACAGGATGTATTTGGCATTAAATAATTAGGATGAATACATTTGGTGATGCTGCTAAATATAACCAATATTCCAGCATTTGGTTCTGATTGTACATATGCTGGCTTTGGGAGTTTGCCTTTACCCTTTTCTTTGGTGTGATATACTGAATGATGATGCTTTACTCTGGAGAGAGATTTCATGGTATTAGAACATGTTTTCTATTGGAGAACTGAAAGTTAGAACCACTTTATGAGTTAAGCAATTGCAGAGAAAAGAAATCAGGAACAGGTTGTATACATAGAACACCATGTTAGCTTTCTGGAGTTCTAGACGGCTTGGTGGTTAACTCCCTGTCTGACTTCAGGCCAATTCTTTAACCTCTCTAAAACTCAGTTTTTCATGTTTGAATGCATTATATAAGGAGAAGATAAAAAGGTTGAACTCTGATCTTTACAGAGTACCTTCTAGCCATAAAGCTTAAAAGAATTACTTAACATTAAACTACACAGTAAATAGCTGAGGGCTCCTTCTGTATTCTTAGATTTCTGAGTTTCTGTGTAAGGGAAGTGATTTTTGTTTTACAAATAAACAAGAAAAAAAAGACAAAGAAAAAGAAGATCTTAAACTAAATATCATTTCCTACAGTTAAAGCTTTAAAATCAAGGCAACAAAGGTCAAGATATATAGGTAAGAAGAGAAAAAATTATAACTTATGTATTATCAAAAAACATATAACCAGGAAGTGATAGGGAGCCTCGGTGACCCACAGGAGCCTCATTGAGCTGCGCAGGAGGGGAGAAACCCCACCCACATGCCCTAGATCCCCACATCATTGCAGGAGCAAGAGTGAGCTTCGGGAGCCTCAGTGAGCCGTGTGGGAGGGGAAAACCCCACTTACCACCCCTTTGCAATCCAGGGTTCCTCAGTCTGGAGCCCTGGCACCTGGCCCACACTCCTACACTGTGTGTCAGGCAGCCAAGTGCAAGTACCTGGAACCAGGCAACTAGCTTGTCCAGAACAACCTAAGGTAAATCCACTCAAACAATGGTATATAAACTACTAATTTATAGTCAGTTCTGTTATATAACTACAGACTTTGCTCCTACCTTCTAAGGTACAAAATCAATAGTTTAACACAGTGTGTCAGTTTTGAAATTGTGCTTATTGCTAATTGTACTACTGTAGCTAGGATGTCATATCTATTGTAATTAGTTGCTCTTGAAAGATATTCTAGAAAGAAATAAAAATGACAATTCCAAGAAAAACAATAGAAAGGAACCACCAAGCAGGGCAAATAATTAAAAAGTGGGGGAAAGTAGGGAACCAACAGCAGGAAAATAAGACGACAAAGATAAGCCAATAGATATCAGTTATAACCATCAATGTAAATGGTCTCAATTCACCAATCAAAAGAAACAGACTGCCAGAATGGATCAAGGAACAAAGCCCAACAATATGCTGTATACAAGAAACACATTTACCTCAAAAAGAAATTCATAGACTGAAACTCAAAGGATGGGAAACAGTACTCCATGTGATAGGAACCCAGAAAATAAAGCAGGGGTAGCTATTCTGTTTGCAGGCAATGTAAACATCAAACCAAGAATGATCAAAAGAGATAAAGAAGATCACTATATACTTATTAGGCAAAAAATGCAAGAGGAAGAGGAAGAAATACAAATCATAAATATACAGTCATCCCTTGCTATATTGTAGTTCATTTATTACAGCTTCACTGTATTGTGGATTTTTAAAAAAAATATGTCTAATTCTGTTATCATGGAGTTTTTGCTATATGGTGGGATTTTGCAATATGTAGGTATTTATGTAATATTTATGATTTTAATTATTTTTACCTAAAAATTTAAAACAATATAAAAATTTTTTAAATTTTACTTCCAACATGTTAAAGGAATACTAAATTAAAATAAAATACTGTACAGTATGTATTCCATCAGTGGATGAATACCATACTGTATATAAAGGAAACGCAGTACACCACTACCCCTACCCCAAGCCTGGCACAGACACCTGGCTGTAAGAGTGGACCTGCACCAGGTGGGTGACACTTATAGGTGAGAAGAGTTTGCAACACCACCCCCAGCCCCAGCCCACACTAGAAGCTGGCCCCAGTAGGGTGAGGGGTGCAGGCCAGGCACTGAGCTTGGCTCGGCTACAGCTCAGCTGGGTCCCACATTTGCCCTGCTCCCCAGATAGCTCCTGCCCTCCATCCCCACCTGCCCCATCCTCCTCTCCTGCTCTCTGAGCTGAGACATGGATTCACCCGGGCATCCCCAGGTGCTGCCCCTGCTGGAAGCCAAGGCTTTGGGAAGAAGGGTCTCCCCAGGAAAGCACACAGGAGCATGGGAAGGGTATATAGAAAGGTACAATAGATATTGTGAAAGAGAAAGGAACTGCTTGAAAGGAAAGAACAACTAGGATGGAGGAAAGGAGAAAAGAAAGAAAGAAAGGAAAACAATATATATAAAGATGGCTAAGATAATTGTACTACTACTGGTTCCTATTGGTTTACTGAAAGGAAGAGGTAATGCTTAATTTTTTGATCGATTTTGCATGCCTATGTCTGTTATTCTGAACAACTACTTTGAAGATAACAATATGCAATATAACAACCATTGTTAATTTCCTTCCTTTTGTTTTTTATTGGTTTTTTTATTCTCTTTTTAAAAAATTATAAAAACAAAGAAACAATATCAAGGAATGGGTTGAACTTACCAAAGAAATGCCAAGAACAAGACCGCTAAATAAATAAATAGTAGAAAGACATTAAGTGAAATGAAAAACAGTAGGATAATGATAACAACTAGGTATTACCAATAATGACACAAAAAACAAGTAGTTTTTTGATATTCTGTAGTCTGGCACCTGATAAGGTGATATAGTTTTCTTGAGTGGGCTAGAAATGTAAATGTTACTAGAAATGGGAAATATTTACTTTTCCTGATTAAGATAACATACATAATTTTCACATGTCAAAATTTAACAAAATGTAAAGAAAATAACATTCCTAATTTCATCTACACAGAGATTAAAAGTTTGTATTTCCTTTTTGTATGTTTTAGGGAAGTAATAATTTCTATAAATATAGTAAGAATAGCGTAACATATATTATTCTGTGTATGGTTGTAAACATTTTAATCTCTCTTATTAAACATTTATCTTTTCTAAGTATTATTCAGGGTATTATTTTCATGCATGCTTAGTAGGTAATTATGTAAATATTTCATAATTTATTAAACTAATAACATGTTAGGGAGTTGGGGCCTCTAAGTTTTCAATATTGTGAATAATATGACATAATGAAACACTTTAAATATAAACAATTCATTTGCCTCTTTGATACTGTATGCCACATGCATCAAATGACATGAGTCACATTAGCATTTTTATACGTATTTTAATTTTTTTAGCTATCGTATCAACTTACATTTCTATCCACTGCATAAGAAATTTCCACTTTCACTGCATCTGCATCTGAAAATTTTTTTTCTAACTTAGAGAGTCTACAGAGGCCCTCTGCTTCCTGGCAGAGTCTCCACCACCTATCTGATCCGGTTCCACTGCCTGTGGAGTTGGCCCCTCTGGGCGGGCCCCTCTGCGGGCCCCTCCCACTTTCTCAGCCCTGTGTGTAGGACTGGACTACTCTGCTGTGTGCTAGACTAGAAGCTCCATGCATGCCAGCCTTTTGGTTACTCATTCCCTGGGTATCCACCGTCTAACATAGCACAGAAAGCATGATGAAACTCAGTCCCTGCTTGTTCAGTGAATGAATGAATGTCTAGACTTCCCTAGTTTACAGTGGAAAAGGAGCTGTGGAAATGTATGGCCAGGATGGGATCAAAGAAAAGTAGTGGGCCAGGGAAAAGGGAAGAGAGTATCATATTAGAAAACATAAACAGCACCCTTAGTCAAGCCACAGCATGTTTTCTGCCCTACCCTTTCCTGTCTTCTTGGAAAACCACCCATCCTTTGCGCTAAGCAAAATGGCAGGAGAGGAAAATCCTCCAGGTTCCCAGGCACAAGAGCTGGTCTCTGATACTCTGCCATGTTCAGTTCCGAGCTCTCACTGACTGCTGTTTCTATTACTACGATCTTCTGATAAAAAGAATATTTGCAGGTGTTAAAGAGAATATCTTGATTGCGATTATCTCTCTGAAGTTATAGGAATTAAAGAGCTCTTTAGAGTCAAAGATGGTAGATTCCAAAGCAGTTGTGTGTCAGGAATAAATACTCATGGCTTTGTCCTACATCAAGGAAATTCTGAGTTTTTCTTATTAGAAAACCTACCTAGGAAGATTCAGTGATGTTAAGTGATGTACAACACCATCTAAGTGCTAGGAAGAAAAACATGTAGAAGGGAAACATGAAGGGAATTCTACTGTCTAACAGGCAGGGTTTAGTTTTTGTTTTGGTGTAACTGCTGCAAGAGAAGAAGCAACTTATATTTGGAAATTTGTCTTAGCAATTGCAATCATCGGAAGTTTGCTTTCAGTCAATCTAAATTAATTTATATCTTAAAAGTCCTAAATCTGGCTTAGAAAACATTACCTGTGGGCATATTCCCCCAAATAAAGGCAAACGTATGTGAAAGGAAAGATAGCCACCAATAAACATTTTAAAATTCATGTTTCTTCTTTACCACCAGTACCAGTAGGAAGTGGAATTACATGACCTATCTGAAGGTGCAGGCTCACGGAGCTGTGTGCAGTTCGGGCTGCACAAGGGACAAGTGACCCAGCATTCCCAGTTGTCCACATTCAAGGAATAAATTAGTAGTAATTATCATATATATATATATATATAGATAGATAGATAGATAGATATTTTAACCAGTGTTTTTATGTGAGAACAAAGTGTCTTTCTTTCTTTTTCACAACCATAGCACATACTCCTACTGCTCAAGCAGTGGTTATTATTCTGCTCAAAATAATCTCATTTAATTTAATGAATATTCAAAACCATTCTACCTAACTGAGATTAAGGATGGGGCAGAAAAGGAGTGAAAGCTGTCTACCATAGGCAAAATCTTCTGCAGATGTTAATTTAATGCCCACAGAAGAAAATGGATCATGTTTGAGCCTCTAAAGGAACATTGTTAAAATTTCTATAGAATGTTCTCAAAAGACTGACCACAAATTTTTCCCACCCACTTTCCTTGCAGCTCATGAAAGCTCAGAAACTTGGGGTATGTTCTAAAGTTTAGCCAGTCTTAGATATTAGTAGAATGATCACCTGCCCAACTGCTTCCCTTAGGACCTGTGGCCATGTGTCATGGGCTAGCAGCCCCCCCTACACAGGAGTCTGCCTTAAAATCAGCCTGTCAGCTCCATGCAACAACTGGTGAGAATGTATATTACTAAAAAGTCCGAATATTTCCCAAGTTAAGTTCACAGAGCATGTCTGCTACTGCAAAATCTAAGCAAATCACTTTGGCAGGCAATCTACCTGTACAATGAATAAGTATTGCAAACATATTTATGTATTTTATGAAGTAAGTTAACAGAGTGATGAATTGTGGCAGTTTAGGGATCTAAATCTATTTTTTAATAAACAATAATGGACTGAGTGGTGCTCTACCAAAAGGTATACCTATGTCTCAATTCCCAAAACCTGTCAATGCTACTTTCTTTGGAAAATAGACCTTTGTAATGAAGAATCTTGAGTTGGAGATCAGTCAGGCCCTAAATCTAATACCAAGCTTCCTCACTAGGCACGTTGAGAGGAGAAACAATGTGAGATGGGGAAAACCATCGGGATCTAGGAGAGACAGAGAGGTCTTCTGTCCGACTTCCCCAAGAGGGAGCACAGTCCTGCTGGGGTTTGAACCTCTGGCCTCCAGAAACGTGACAGGATACATTCCTGTGGTTTTAAGCCACTCAGTTTGTGGCGATTTGTCATGGAAGCCCTAGGAGACTAGGACAACCAATAGATGACTCTGTTTTAAAGTTACACAGAGAAAGCCCCGGTCCTTAGATCTCACTTGGGTTAACTGTGTGAGCCTGAGCAAGAATCTCAGCTTGCTTGTGAACCGGTGGTCTTAAAACTTCCTTCCAGCTCTACCGTCTCCATTCCTTGTAACGAGTGACATGTAGCAAACTAAAGGAGAAGCACAAGTAGATTTGTGTAAACAATCACACTCATACACAAGCTTTGAAACACACACACATAAGCAAGCTTTAAAGTTTGTGTAAGAAGACTGTGAAAGAGCAACAAGATCAAATATAATTGCTGTCGTTTATTGTGCTCATGTTTGTCCGTACAAGTTTCATTATAAATTGACTGGAACAGCCCAAGTCCAATCAGGAGATAGAAGCCACAGAGTGGATTAAACAGTAGAAATGGAATAGAACAAATGATTAAACAATGATAAAAGAATAATCACAAGATATTAGGAAACTCTGTGCCATAGCCCGGAGCTGAGGGAGAGTGCCCAAGGAAAGACTAGCTTGGAAGGGGACCAGAGGTCATTGGAGAAGCTGTCATCATCCACCTGAGAGCACAGGAGTTTGATGGTTTGCCCAGCCCAGGCCAGAGTTGGTCTTTCTTTGCTGGGAAATGGACAAGCTGCCCACCAGAGTTCAGGTAGCGAGCAGATGATCCCTGCTGGTGTCATGCGTACGTGCTTGCGCATCAGGTGAGTCTGGGCACTGGCTGGGCCAGCAGAGTTCAAAGTGCAGGAAATGTGGATGAGGTTGCAAAAGAAATGACTGTGTGTTGTGTGATGCACGGGGCCATGACTGCTTTGTGCACACTGCAGGGAGTTTCATGTCAAGAGGGCTGCAGAAAGAACATCATGAAGCCAAGGGTACAGAATCACAGAAGGACCCCTTGCAGCTGATCAGGCTCCACCCCATGTCCTCATACCTATGCTGCTCATCTCCCAGACCACACCAGAAGCTGCGGAAAACCTCTGCCTTCCTAGCGCACTTTGGTAGCCTTGAGTAAGAAAATTTAACACTGTACTCACTTTAAATGAGAAATACTTGAAGGAACTCTGTTCTTGGTGAGTATACACATTGAAGGGTGCATTTGGAACTAAGAAACAATAAATTTATAACTGACACACTTTCAGAGTAACCACTCTCCATAATCATACATGGCCATACCAAGGCTAAGAGACATGAATATAGCCTCTAAATAACAGAGCTAGAATTATATATGCAGTGACAGATAATTCCTAAAACTATGCTTTAACAACATCCCCAGAGTAGTATGATGAAAATTTCCCATTTAAACTATTTCATGGACAGCTCTATACTTTTATTTCAATATTATACTTATGACCATAAGATAAAATTTTCTCTGAAGGGATATTTTCCGAATCATTTATGTAAAGACAAAGAAGCAAAGGATAGAACCACCCTATAAAGCTTTGCAATCTTCCCTTCATCTTCAGGCCGGGGTAAATGTCCCCAACATCTTTGTTCAATGACACTCTCCTTTTAGAAAAAGCACCTGCAGATGTCTTCAAGGCATCTTCAAACTCTAATATATCATCTGCTAACTATGCATTCTTCACCCCAAACTGCAGCCCCTCAACTGCAGACACTGAACCCCATTCTTTCAAGTTTGAAGCTCAGGAGTTTGGCCAATGGCCTAACTCATAATAGATGTTTAATATAAAGGTGTTGGACAGAACCAGAAAAACCAACTCTCATCAGGGGTTTATTCAAAGAAGCCATTTCTAGACTATAACTCAAGGTCAAAACTATTCACTGATAAAGGGGTTATAGGGTACACACCATTCAGAACACAGACCTTGATAAAATAGAAAGTTTACTGTATGCAAAGGGCCCTAGTGGATTTTCAATCCATATCCTAGAAGGAGGTTCAACATACTTTGAAAGACACTAAGAACCTTAATCAAAGGCAAGGAAGTAAGAGTCGAAAGTAAAACTGAGAATATGTAGTAGTTAAAGAAGCTAAACTCTTGAAACACATAGAGAACTGGTTTGCGGGAATGTGAGCAATTAGACAGGAGGTCTACATAGATTTCCAGTGTGACATGCCTTTGAAGCTGTTGATGCCCTCGCATGTATGCAGACATGTTGAGCTGGTTGAAAGTGTCTGAACTGATAATTCAGCACATCCTCTGACATTTAACAGTCCACTTGGCCACCTTTCTCTGAAGACTTTCACACTGCTGTCCAGAGTCATTTACATCTTTAGCAAGCCCTTACACTTGGGCAGATCAAACCCACAATCATAGGCAAATTTCCAGGGGGAATCCACACCCTCAGCCCTGTAGTGAGTCCTTGTTTAACAAGTAACTTCCTAATATTAGTAGGTACCTCTACTTTTGTTTTTATCCATGTCTTCTCTTCACATTCCCCCAGCTCCTTGGAGAACAGAACCCTGTCTGTTCCTCATGCTTCATCTTATACAGGGAAGGTAGTTCTAATTTCTATGTGTCTATCCTGGTTATCTATACCCAAATCTGTCCCAAATCACTTTCTTCCTAGATCTGAAATATTGTTCTATTTGTGACCGCATCTTCCTTCTCACCCATAAATTATCTTTTGCATCTTGTTAGATTCTTGACGGACACATCCGCACTAGCCAAGACCTTTCCTACTGGGACTCTTGGAAACTTCTCTTGACTCTATGCCAGCACTATCCAGGGAGCTATGTCTATATCCAATGTTCTGATCAAGGCACTGACAGTTAACCAAACTACTTAGGCGGCTAAGGCAGGAAAACTGTAACTTCAAGCTAGGCTGTGCAGTTTAGTGACTTAGTAAGCAATTTAGTGACTTAATAAATAAATAAAGCTGAGGATGTTGTTTGGTGCAAAGGCTATGCGGTCAATAACACACACACTCACACACACAAATACACACACAGAGAAAGAGAGAGAGATTGAAAATTGAGTCCTAGTGAAACTCCACTGGCCATATAAACAGTACTACAAGTGATTATTGATGTTCAACTCTTTGACCTGATAAACATGTTAGAACCATATATAGAGAGAAATACCATATTACAACAAAATTTTCTCTGTCACACACACATAAATAAAATGACATGCGATATATGTTCAACACAAAGGATAAATAAAACAGGATGTAACAAATTAATAATATTTTAATGAAAAATTCAATTAATCATAACATTCATTGCTCACATCCAAACATTTTATTGTCAGTTATCAGTTATAACACAGTCTAAAACTGTGTAGGATTTGCACATGTAAATATATGTATATCACCACTGTTTTGTTCCCAAATGTAGTTAATAGGTTTTCATGATAATGATCTTGAAATTCTTTTTTTGGATAATTCCTTAAAAAACTTTGTTGTGTAGGACAACTGAACATTGGAACATCAATTGTTACTGTGAAGAGACATAATGAGGGTCTGGAAGACATCCACATTCTGTTCACAGAGCTTCCAGAACATTTTTCTAAATGATTCCAGATTCAGTTTTGAACACAAGTAGTCTCATAACTTACTGTGAGCACTAAAAGTTTTCAAACTTTGTTTTATTTTTTGACACATATAAAATATGAAAAACTAGGCTTTCAATTCCAACCAAGACAGGTAATCAAGACTAGATTTACTCTCCATCCTTAGACAATTAAAAAACAGTCTAAGTGGACAGAATGTAGCAAAATGCTGAATGGGACAGAAAGGCACAAAGGGAGAAGAACAAAGGACTCTTAAGTAATGAGGTGGGGAGAGAGAGAGATTGGTACTCCAGAGATGCTGGGTATAGATGACCATCTGTGTGTGAAAAAAATCACCTGGGGCAGAGAATGAGCCACCAGAAAGGAACATACAGAACAATCTCCAGAGCTCACACAAGGCTAGAAATATTTCATATTCCCAGTAGCCACAGTAGAAGAACACAACTCATAATACAAAAGCATTCAGAGGGGACTGTAAAACTTATATAATTCAAATTTCTTTTTTCTTTTTAATAAGAATATATTTTTCTGCTTTGAAAGACTAGGAAGTCAGTAAACCATATCAATCTGCTGAAAAAGTTTTAGTGTTCAGACTTATTTCTCTATTTTGCTAAATTATGGAACTACCATATTAAAGTATGTCTTTTCTAAAAATTATAAAAACTTGAGGCATTCAAAACAACCATTGGTGCAGTGGGATTTAGTTAAAAGCCAAGGTGTAAGGTAATGAGAAGACAGATCATCTTGCCTTTCTTAACAGACAGGAAACATAGTTGTAGTGTCTGTTAATAGAAGTGATAGTTTATTATTGAGTGCAGTCAGGTCAAGACTGACTTAAAGTAAGCATGACTGCATATTTAAGTGTCAAATTATACCCACTCCAGATATCTAGGGTGTAACTCATTTTCTTTCCTGGCTCACAAATTAATCCCCTCCCATCTGGCCAAATTACTCAACTTCTGAATGGCCGCCAGCCTCGTTCCTACAGCTAAATCAGAAAGAAGTCAAGGAGGGATGGGTAGTATTAGGGTAAAGGTGTTGTGTTCTGCTCAGTTAATTAACATATCCCAAACAGCTGGCAGTGAGAGAGCTAACACATGCACAGAGAAATAAGAAGTGGTGGTAATTTTTATCCCTGAGTTGTGTTCACTTTTATCCCTTTCTCCTCGCTGATGTCGTGAGTTCTTTCCCAGTCACATGGTCTACCTTGGATAGGCTATGTATCCATCCATACCACTTTCATCATGTCACTCAGAGAGAACTGTAATGGCCCTTTGTCAGCTTAAGACAGCACTCATAATTCATGTTTTTTAGAGGTGTGTGGTCTGCTTTTCCTGGAGGAGCAATCTAGACTCAGTGGTCAATCTAAGTCCTTATTCTGCCTCTGCTGTTCACAGGGTCCTGCTTCCTTCTTTGAGACATGGGGATAAAAATAATGCTACCTGCTTCACAGAGGTTTGGTTGCAGATGAAACAGGATCCTTTATATAGGACACTTAGTGTTGTGAGGATTTTATAAATGATAGATATTTTTATCTATTTAAATATCCTCACAGTATTTGCAAACAAGCCTGTTTCCCTCCTGACAGGCTGCTTCTTATTGTAGCTTGCTCTTCAGCATGAATACTTACACACACTTCATTCCAATCTCTGCTTTTTCTCATATTTTTCCATTTCTAAAATAAGCTCTGCCACCACCTGTTGATTAATATATTTATTTTTTAGGACTCATCACAAGTCTCACCCGTACCACTAAACCTTTTTAGCTTTGCTTTGTTCTAATTTTCTTTTCTTTTGTTTTGGTTGATTTTTGGTACCAGAAATCAAACTCAGGACCTTGCACTTGCCAGGCAGGTGCTTATGCCGGAGCTACATCCCCGGCCCTTCTAATTGTCTTTTGAAATTTACAAGTCATTATATTTTCTAGTAAACCAGCTTCAATATGCTGATATTTAATCTAAAAAATTTGATTATTTTCATGACTTGTGTTTTGTTTATCAGTAACAATCTGAGATCACTGGTGATAGGAAAGTGTTTATTACAGATGATTCATTATCCTACATAGTAGGTATTACAATGCTGGACTCAGGAGATTGTTATTGATTTATTGATTAAATAAAAGACAAAATTCAAAAAAGATTGAAACTATATTATGCTGATGAGGTAAGAAACTGACATTTAAGGGTTTGACAAGAGCAAGCTATTAACTTGGCCAAGGAAGAAAGAATCAAATTGGAACTATAGTATACCTGGGGTTTTTCTTTCGCTTCCGAGGGTGAAAATGAAATGTAGTAATTGTTTCCCTTGTGTTATTTTGCCTTGATTTTCAACTTTAATCCTATTACTTTCTGCTTGCCTTGAGATGCAAAGTCTAAGAATTCCTTCATTGTTTGGCACTAGAACTATATTTAAAGGTGTTAGTCAATAGGCAATCTGCTATAAGTAAATAAACAAACAACAAATAGATAAATATTACAAACCTCTGACATAAGAGCAAATGTAAAGAAAAGATTATTTTTTGAAACTGAACAAAAATCAACAGATAATGAAGGATATCAACATGGCAGAGGCAATTTATAGTGGAAAAGGCTGTATAATCTTTTGGTCAAGAAAAAAAAATAGAGAGCTGGGGGTGTAGCTCCAGGGTAGAGGGTGTGCCGAACTTGCATGTTCTCAGTGCAATACCCAGCACAAAGAAGGATGAAAAGGAGGAAAAAGGGCAGGAAGGACGGGAAAGGGAGGGAAAGGCAAGGGGAGAGAAACTCATTCCATACAATGAAGAAGACCACAATATTTCTTTAATATGACATACACACATATGAATCTGCTTTTGCAGAAAGGTGTTTCCAAGCCAATCATACCGAGATAAATATATATTAAAATAAGATCCTAATCCTGATTCTAAAACTAGGGGTACATGAAATAATAAATTAACAGATTTTATTCAGCCATCCCCAGAAAAGGATGCTTCTTTTAACCCTCAGCAACAACTGAACCATTAGGTTCAAAAGCAGCAGGGGAATCTGCTCATTTGGCTTGTTGGAAATTCTCCTTAAGAGCATCTATATTTTGCTTGGATGCCAACCAATCAGAATTCAGATCTGTCCTTTGATTTCCTAAGTGGGTTTGAACAATGGAATATTCATAACATATCTGATTGAAAATTGGCTTCTTATGAATCTAGGTACTACTTGTCAACATTTAACGCAAATCACCCTGAGACAAAAGAATAAAATGATGTCTTTCAGTTTTAGAGTTTGGTTCAGCACCAAAACACAGAATGACCCACTGTGACACAGTCAACTTGTAGGACCCAGTGTCCTCCCCAGAGACCACTTTTCTTTCTTGTTTACTATCCTTTTTAATAAGTATAACCCTCTTTAAAGAAATCATTTGTAAATATTGTAATAAAGAACAATAATGGTCCCCAAATCACATACATCTCTGCTCCTTCCTTGTTAAACTCCAGCAATGGCAAGGTGTAACTCTGTCCTTTGAATCCCAATTACGAGTTTCTCTCTCTGCCAGGAAAAGGCAGTCTAGTCTTTCCCTCCTTGGGGCCCTTACTGACTTGCCTGAGCTTTCTTTCAACCATTTGCCCAACCTTACACATACTTCTGGATTAGATTGTCTTGTCTGGTAGAATTTTAAAACAATCTCACTACTGTATATTCACATTATTTAAAAATGATTCATTTATTAGTCCATTAACTGCAGTGATCTTTAAATCAGGTTTGGATCTTATTTGCCTTTAAAGTCTTAGCAAGCTGCATTGTGTTTAATATTTGGGAAATGTTCAATACATTTTGGGTGAAAAAATGCCTTGTTAATTTTCTCTACTAGGAGACAATGGATTCTCTATGCCAGGACACTTACAGATATTTGAATTAAATTTTCCACTAGAGTGCAATGTTTATATATTTGCATAAAATGACAGTACTGAATGTGGGCTGATTCTTGGGTCAGCAAGTGGTTATATTTCCCAGTAAATATATTCATAAATGCATGCTTTCTAAGACACTTCTGTAGTAATTTCTGTGCACCAGGAACTAGTCTAAGTGCTTTATAAACACTAACTTGAATTATCCTCATATTGAACCTGTGAAAGAGGAGATATCACTATCCACATTTACGGAGCGGAAATGGAGATTCAGAGGAGCTGCAAACCTGGGCTAACATTGCTCACCTAGTGAGGGGAAGTGCTAGGACTTGAATGCAGTAGAGCTGGCTCAGAGCCCAAAGCTTCCCCTGCAGGAAGTTCCCAGCCGCTGAGTGAGGGCACATTTTTACACTAGAGCTTTGATGTGGAAGTTATTTCCTTCCTCTCCCCGTTGCTGGCCTTCTTCAGCAGATGTCTTTTAAACTCTACATTCTAGACAAGGATTTTATTGAATTGCTTTCCTCCGAGGAGCCTAGCTGATTTTACAAAAAGGAAAAAAAAAAAGAAATTTAGAAAACCAGAAACAAAAGCTCAGCGATCCTCACAAAATCCATGGAGGAGAATACACGTTAAGAAATAAAAATATTCTCAAATCAATATTAGCTAAACTCTCACCCTCTTAGGACAAGACTGAATAGTGATTTCACTCTGCCCTGAGTTGAAAACAAATGCTCCTTTAAGTCTTGCAAAGGATGCAAAAGGATCTAAGGGCTCTCCATGAAAACCTCCTATTTTCATTCCTTTAAAGTTCCAATCCTACAGTGATGAGCTGCAGATGACCTTAACTCTCTACTATGCTCAGGGAGACATATACTATCATAGAAATCAGAAACTTAATAAATTAGTCTCTCTTTTCAGCTCAACACTCTGAACTGCAGGTAGAAAAAATCTTCTAATCAGCCCCACCCCAAACTCCTTTTTAGAGGCATTTTGTCAAAAGGATTGGCCTCCCTTACTACCCCTGCAATCCAGTCATAAAGGAGAACAGCAGTAAAAAGAGACACTAACCGAATGTGGTGTAATAAAAGGAATGTTATCATTTAAATTGTTATGTTCTTCAAAAGCTCGATAGGGCTCAAAGAAGAGATATTTTGCCACCGGTTAAAAATTGATGAGAAGATTCCTTAAGAGATTAACTTGGAAAATTGTGTCTTTAGCGAGTGAGTATGTAAGGAGCAAATTGTACAACCAAAATAAACCCTTATCCTGTCTGCTAGGAAATAAGGAAATTCCTGTTACAGAAGAAATTCTTCACTTACAGATCCTTAACTCAGGAAATGTGCAATAAAGGTCTTCAGGAACAGAAAACTGAAACTATGAGAAAGGGATCTAAACACAGCGAAGCAGCGGGCACGGAAAACACATATACATACATGAACTGTTACCATGGATCCTTATGGGTGGTGCTTTCTCTACCTTAGCATCATTCCCTTACCTCCACATACTGAGTACTCAGTTGAGTATGGCATAACATCCCATTGTAAATATCTGGAATTCTCTCTGTGTGTCTCTACTCTCTAGCTCAGCCCCTGGGAAATGCTAACTGCTCTTCAACATAAGGAGGTTGCTAGTCTCCCCTTGATTTCTCCCTGTCCTCCCCAAGTCTGGAATTTCTCTCAAGCCAGAAACTAGAACACTCTTAGGGTTCACCTCATTATTTATTTTCTCCCAGGGGCCACTGCATTTTAATGCCTGATGTCTGATATCTTAAGAACCATTGTTGCATCTGTTTTGCCTTTGTTTTGGTTATTCCAGATCTGTGGTTAAATCTGGACCCTACTATTCCAACTTTGCAAAGCAGAAGTTACTCCTAATCTTTTGTAATAAAAATTTCCTTATTTTCCAGTAGAAATGATAAGGGTTTATTTGTGCAAACAATTTGTCCTTACACATTTGCTTGCAAAAGATAATTTTCCAAGTTAATGTTCTGAGCAGTCTTCCTGATCAGTTTTCTAAACACATCACATTATATGCATAAAATTAACTAAAAATGGATTACAAACTTAAAGCCCACAATTAGAAAACTTCTACGAGAAAGCTTGAAAAATCTTTGATACCTGGTATTAATTAAAGATTACCAGATATGACTCCCTTAACTAAAATGAATAGATTGAGTTTCATCATAATTAAAAACTGCTCTTCCAATAACTCTTCTAGGTGAAGTAAAAGTTAATCCATGGACAGAAACAGAACATTTTCAAATAAATACCTACAAATGGGATCATATCAAATTACAAAGCTTCTGCACAGCAAAGGAAACAGCCAACAGAGTGAAGGCACAACCTACAGAACGAGAAAAAAAAAATTGCCAGCTATTCCTCAGATAGAGGACTAGTATCTAAAATACATAAAGAACTCAAAAAATTAGACCCCCCCAAATAAAAGACTAAATCAAATGTCTATCTAACAAGGAACTTGCATCCATAATCTATAAAGAAGTCTTACAATTTAACAAGTGAATTAAAATACAGGCAAAAGTTTGAACAAAGGTTTAGTTAAAGAAAATATACAAATCACTAATAAACATGTGAAAAGATATTCATTATCATTACTTACTGATGGAGACCACTATGAAGCAGACCTGAGCAGGACTTAAATTAATCAATTGGTTTTTCATGTTCTCTTGTGAATCTGTCCAAGGCCTAGGCCCTTATCTGGAAATGGCAGCCTCATAGTAAGTGAACCTCTGTGAGTCACTAATCCCTACTAGAACCTGTAGTGGTGGATGAAGCCAGAAAGCCTAAAAGGATAAGACAAGATCACAGCCAAGGACATCTGGATCCAATCTCAACTAGATAAAGACTACAGCCTCAGGCATCTCATTCTTCAGTGGATTAACTTAATACCTTACTTAGGGAAGTCCCTGAGTGGTTTTGCCCTTTTTGAGTGCTCCCCTCTCTTCTTCTGATAACTAAATAAATACGGGCAACCCAGAGAAGGTCATGGTCTTTGCCCTGAGAGAATCTTGAATTATATAAGAGGGTTTTGATCCTCTTGGAGCCCTGAAATTATTTCCATTTGCCTCTTTTTTTTTTTTTTTTGGTCTTTTTGAGACAGGGTCTTGCTACCCAGTTCAGGCTGGTCTTGAGTTTACTTTGTAGCCCAGGCTGGCCTCGAACTCACAATGATCCTCCTGCCTCAGCCTCCTGAGTGCTGGGACAGGCGTGCACCACCACGCCTGGCTCCCATTTGCCTTTTTTTATTTAGCCTTTGGCATACACTCATTCAGGAGATTGAGGACCTGATCAGTCCACAATAACTAAGGGATGTTATTAACCCCATAAGTTACTAAAGAAATAAAAATTAAAGCCACATTTGGGACACTGCATAGGCACTAGAATGAGTATAATAACAGACTGGCAGGGCTGAAGTTGGCAGAAACGTAGAGAAGCTGAGGCCTCATGCATTGCTGGTAGGGAAGTAAAATGACATGTCTACTGTGAAAAACTATACTTCAATTTCTTAAAATATTAAGCATAACCTTACCATACATTCCAGTGGTTCTACTCCAAAACATCTATCTGTCCAAAAGAAATGAAAATTACATCGACTTAGTTGGAAGTGAATCCTCAAAGACAATTTATTCAGAATGGTCAAAACTGAAAATGTCCATCAAGTGGTGAACTTCTCAACAAAATATGTATACCTGTACTATAGAATACCAGGCAGGAATGAGATGGAGTGAAATATTAAGACATGCTGTACTAGGAGTGATCCTCAAAAGCATGAACTTGAAGTCATACTCTGTAGACTTTAAATTTCCTGCAACATTAAATTCTGTAAAAGCAGTGGGCTGATCATGGTCCCCTAGAACTGGAATTTAGAAGAAGGAATTTTTAAACAAATATGTTTGACTGATATTTTAGGGGTGGGAGGTTCAAAACTGAGTTTGGTTAATTGATGCACAATTATATAAATTTACTGAAAGTCATATAATTCTCACTTACAAAGTGGGAATTTTATTCCATATAAATATATCTCAGTAAGGCTACTTTAAAAAAAAAAAACTATCTTTATATTTCCTTCTAGTTATGCTGTATAAACTCATACAAAGGTAAATTTAATGAATCTATATTTACATTTTTTCAAAAGTAAGGAGATTTTATCAAGAAATAAGCAGACTGAGGTTTTTGCCCCCATTTAGGAGAGCTATATAAATTATTGGGTTTTTCAGGAAACCTAATTGTAAGTAAGCATCAATGTATATTTGTTAAATTATTCAGAGAGCTATCACAATCTTATAATGTAGATAGACAGAATATGTTTAGTCAATTTCCAAAAGTGAAGAAAGTTAAGGCAACATCAAATTAAATGATTTGTCAATACAACCACCATTGTTAATTCCCTACCACTTTGTTTGTAACTCTGTATTGTCTGTATTGTGCTTGTGATATGTTGTAAAATGTTGTATGTCTGTTGTTTTCCTCCTTTTATCTTTAAAATAAAAAAAAGACAAATTAATACAAAAAAAAAGATTTGTCAAAAATTATGGGCTTCCAAATTGGAAGAAAATTTTGATTTCCATGTAATACCTATTCATTGATATTTAATTCTCCTTCCTGACTTTCCCAAGAGCCTGTCAAATCTCCACTGAAAAACCCTTTGTACCAGGGAACTTGGTGTTCGAAAAGGTAAAGTTTCCTCCTTTGCAAAGCACAGACAGCTACAAAGATCAAAACAAACCCTATAGCTTCCTTCCATGACGTGAAACTAATTGGTAAAAAGGGGCCTGTATCATGTCCGGGTAGCTTGCCTTTCACTATCTCACTACATTCTACTATTTCATGTGCATTCAATATTCACTATGAAGTTTTATATAGATAACTTCACTTGACATGATCTAGGTCTTAAATGCCCAATACTCCAAGTTCATTGAGAATAGAGACAAGTTTCATGGCAGTTACCATTGCATTCCTGGAGCTCATCACAGTCCCTGGCAAGTTAAGCACTCAATCAGTAATCTTAAGCAAAACTTATAATTCTATGATACAATATAAACATATGTAAATCACCTGAATAATTTTGTAATGTTTCTTTTTCATAAACATATTTATTTTATGCTGCTGTTCTGCACATAGGAATGTCCTTTCTAGTTTCATGTGATACGTGAACAAAATGTGAGATTAGCATAGATAAGTCAAGGGTGCGGTGACAAAATTAAGGATTTCATTGTTGTGATTAAAAATGTGTCTGAAAAAAATGTGTCTGAGACTTATTATTTGATGTGAAGTGAACTTTATTTACAACTAAACTTTGTTTTATTATTAGAAATTAACCTTGTGTTATCATCCTGGTGTTGTCATCTATCTTGTTTAAAACCTAAATCGTCAAAACACTTAAGTCATGAGAAGCTCTGTTTTGAAGATTAGGGTGGTGCTAGTCAAGCAGCAATCCACATGTGGTCCCCTGGAGTCTCTCTGAATTATTAAAGAAGAAGAGCTGGGGGCTGGGGATTTAGCTCAGCGGCAAAAGCGCCTGCCTGGCAAGTGCAAGGTTGTGAGTTCGGTTCCCGGTACCGGAGAAAAACCAAAAAAA
>NW_004955488.1:6494182-6525602 GCF_000276665.1 Chinchilla lanigera | reverse complement strand
TTACATTTAGAAAAATAGTATGTTTCCCAGTAAGTCTTAAGAACTATATTTAAACTGACTCACATTAGCTGTGGTCAATTCACTGAACAATTTGATTTTCTTGAGCAAAACAAGAATATCATTCCTATACAGTGTGCATGGGACGGTAGTTATGAAGATCAAGCAAGATTGAGAGAAGGGTATAGAAGTGGCTGTGAAATTGAAGTACAAAACAAAAGTGAGGACAAACATTTATTAAATTGCTGGAAAATTGCTTATCAGTGTTCATTAAACTGCATAAGATAATTCCTTGAAAATCAAAATGTTCAATTTCTTGTGAAATAGCAGGTTCAATTTGTCCATGCAGTAAATTTTACAAATGATTGCCATTACTCGGTGTGGCAAAACTTATGCCTTAAAGGCTAGAAAAAGAATTTTACCAATAAAATGCAGGGCATTCTTTACTTGTAATAGCATTTAACCAATATAGAGTCATGCCACATAATAATATATCTGTCAGTGACCAGCTGTGTATATAACAGTGATCCCATAAGATTGTAATGGGGATGAAAAATTTCTACTGCATAGTGACACCTTAGCTGTCTTACTATCATAATGATGTTGCTTTAAACCTATCTCAAGGCCAGTCATATAAAAATATAGCACATATAATTATGACAGTATATAATAGTCAAAGACAAATGACTGTGCTATTAGTTTATGTATTCAGTATACTATACTTTTAATCATTATTTTACAGTATACTATTTAACACATCTTTTTTACTTAGTACCCAGGATTGAACCTAGGACATTCTCACTGAGCTAAATTTCCAGCTCACTTTTAAAGATGTCTTATTTTGAGACAGGATCTTGTTAAATTGCTAAATTACCCAGGCTGGACTCAAACTTGTGATCCTCCTACCTCAGCATCCAAAAGTGGTGGGATTACAGGCATGGCTCCCCCATGCCAGGTTCTTCATATTCTTGATTGCTTCAATTTTCTCTTATTCTTCATTTGAGCTCATGGTGCTTGGTCCAATACAGCCCTATGAGCTATAAGCTGTACTAAATTGACACACCACACAGCCTAGGTGTGTAGTAGATTAGACTCTCTAGGTTTGCTTAAGTACGCTGTAATCCTTTCACAAGGGCAGAATCACCTAACAACACATTTCCCAGAACATGTCCCCATTTTTAACTCATGTATGACTATTTAAAGAAATATTCTTAGACATTTTAAACTATTGTATAAGAATTCTAGCCAATTTTTATACATTATCTATGTCAATTTTTTGTTTAGGATTTAGCATGCATGAATCTTTTAAATCGTTTGTACTTACCAGAGTTTTGTTATTCTTGAATACCTTTGGAAATCTGGTGTGAGAACACTGATATCTTATAAAGGACACATGTCCATATATATTGGAAATTCTGCAACTGTGTAGGTAAATAAACAAGCTTTGTGTAACTTGAAATTTGATCTATTACTCCACAGACCCCAGGTTAAGAAACTGTTTTAAATTTGTACGAAAAGAGCATAAATAAATGACTTAGAATATATTAAGTTTTCTTATTTTTTATTGTTGAAACAACAGTTTATGCTTGAAAGTTTGCAGCTTTTCTTTCATCTATAATGTCTGTACAGCAAGCCAACAAACACAAAGTCATTATTCAAAGTGAGATAGCATTTGTAAATAGTAATGAGGTGGAAAATTAATTAAACGTGGCTGAAAATTATAAATTATTTAACATTTCCTCAAAATTCTTGTAGCGAATAGCTGCTGTAGGATGGGGATGGGCGAAATGTCTTTTGCAAAGCCCTTTACTTTCTGTAAAAGAACTGGCCCTCAGAACAATGATGACATGGAAGTTTGAGGAATTTAGGCCCCAGTCCATCTGTCATTAGCAATCTAATGGTTCTCAATAGGGTGGGAATTCCTACCGATTGTGTGATGTTGTAAATCTAGTCTGATAAGTGTGTTTTTAATTAATATATCTATGAACCCCAGGCCCTCTTTGCAAAGCCCTGCCAGGAATCTGACTCTTCTACAATAATGCTGATGAAAATCCTGCCTAAAGATAGCAGGATAAATTCCTAAAGATAGCATAAATTCCACACGCACTGGGTTATTTTCCATGGAAGCAAAACCATAATTTTAGCAGAAAGAGCATTTTAATTCTCAATCGTGTCTATACAGTATAATCACCAGCATAATTAAGACCTTTCTCAGATTAATCAGGTAATTAAGACACATATTCCTGTTTGTTTTTGTTTCTCGTTTCAGTACACATATTGTATGAAAAACAGATTCTTTACCTGAATCAATCTCTTTTATAGTCCTATTCAGCTAAAATATGTCAGAGTCAATTACAACCAGAATTTTTTCTCATCTGGAAAGAGCTTTTATATGTGCCCCACTAGGAAAATCCATTTTGAGCTTAAAATTGATATCCACTTATGTTAGAACAGATTGTGTAATAACTGGATCTAAAACACTCAGCACTCTGTCTACATTTAGGCGGGAAGTATCCATATCCCACAGGCAATCTTGTTGTGGATTTTTCTGGGGAATTAATCCTCATTTTCATTCTTCACCATCCCCCCAAATTTCTGGCTTTTTCATCAGACAACTGTATGGACAAAATGTATTTCGTTTTAGTCCTAAAGCATAAAAATCTAGCTCGCTATGTTAGTCAGACAGCGCTCTACTTTCTGTCTTTAGAAAAGCCTTCAATTTTAGTGAAAACAGAGAGAAAGTTGAACCAAGAATTTGGCAGCCAAGGAGACTTGATTTCAAAATATTTTTTAAATATTTTAATGTGCAGAAGAAACATAGTCTCTCTCATCAACCCCATCACCACCCCATTCCCTGGTGCCAAGTAAGCAATTCTGTACTATTTTCAAGCCTGGTTAGAGGGAGAGATTTCTTCTTAAAGGCAAGAAACAGCTTTCTCTAAGTAGAGAATAGCTCATCCCTTCATCCAAAGGACACTGAGCTTTGCCTCTCAAAAGTGCATATGGCATTTGCTTTGGCACTATTAAGGGATCTTCAGAAAAGTGGCAGAGGGGAAAGGTGTCTCTCATGCCCCACCTGCTGTTTAACCATCCAGCTGTGAAAACCCAGGCAGCCCTAGAAAAATATCAAGAAAAACTTCTGCACCCTCATTCATGCCTTCCCCTCTTCCTTCTGCCTTCCCACCTTGCCTCGTGAAAACTTGTCATCACTGGGTTCTGTATGCCCACACCACTGCCGGAGCATCACAGCAAAGGCCACATGCACTGTCACTACCCATATGATGGATGTGAAAGGAGTGATGGGTCTGTTTTGCCTCTCAACCTGTCCTCTGACTCTGGCTTGCAATAGCACATGCTCAGTTAATACTGGCTGAAGAAATGGATGAACACTGACTGAAGACAACAAAAGTTCACCTTCCTGAGAGCCCCAGGGATTTAACAAATGTCAGAAGTTTTGAGAAGTGATAAAGAGTAGGAGGTGGAGCAGGGTGTGCTGGTGCATGCCTGTGACACCAGCACTCTGGAGACTGAGGCAGGAGGGTTTTGACTTTGAGGTCAGTTTAAACCATATAGCAAGAGCCTACTCAAAACAAAACAAAACAAAACAAAACAAAACAAAACAAAACAAAACAAAACATAAAGAATAAAAGGTGAATTTCAGTGACCGGGTTCTGAAGGCCCGAGAGCTACTCCATCCGGGTTGTATACACTCAGGACTGGCACAGTCCCCTCAGGGGAGGTGACCCTGCGTGCCTTTCAGGGCTCACTTAAGAACCAAAGCAAGCTTGGGCTCTGCCTCTGCGAGACGGCTCCGTGTCAGAGAAAGAGCTGGTGTGCTGCAGCCTGGAAGGAGAAGAAGGAGCGGACACAGTGAGGAAGGCAGTGGAGAAGCTCTTACTATCAGCCCAGTCTTGTTTTCAATGTTTTCCTTCACTTCCGCCATCTTCCCCACAACTCCAAGATGGCGTCGGACTCCCACCTCCCCTGTCCTCTATTAGATGAGAGAACTGGTGTCCAGAGGAACAAATGTAGGAAGTGGAGCCAGAAAAATAAATAGAATAAAATAAAATAAATAATAGTTATTGATAGCTGATGACGTATCAAGGCTTTAGATGAAATATTTCATTCACTTCTCACCACAGACCTAGGAAGTAGCACCGTTATTATTGCCTGTCTATAAATGTAGAAAATCAGATTGAAATGTTTCCGTAACTTGTCCCAACTTGTCCAAAATTACACAGCTAGTAAATGACTGGGCCAAGGAGGTAGGGTACCACTTTCATGGAGGGAGAGGAGGACGGGACTTCAAAACCTTTACAAGGTCCAGACTTTTGTTGGAGACAACAAAGGAGAAGTTGGAACACTCGGCCTTCCTCTCCCGTGGGCCTGCAAGACATCCGGGAGAGCAGCAGGTCCTGGCCATGGCCTGGAGCGGTATCCAAGCCCTGGAGTGGCAGCGGAGAAGACACTGCCAGGTGGAGAAGCCAATGGGCCATGACTGGGATCCCACAGTCCCTGAGAGGACAGGTCCCACCTCACCTGGTAGGCTTTCGGACTTTCAGCAGAGTTCTTCCTTCAGAGAGGGATGCAGAGGCAACTCTGGGCCCTGGGCCATCATCTACTATCTGTGGGGACACCCCTGGTCACTCCTCACCTTGGCTTTGCTTCCTGAGAGGGTCAAAGGCACTGCTGTCATTTTTACATTGCATCATTTTGTATCACCATCATTATTATTCTAGTCAGTTGAATTGATAGAGCACTGAACCGAGTCAAAAGAATAATTATTTTCCTCCGATATGCTTCCCTCACTGTTGGTTGCACAGTTTTAAAAGTTGACCCAGGAATTCCCGGAGGAACAGGGTGCAGAGGAGGGTGTGTGCACCCTCCCTACCTGACGTCTAAGCCAGCAGGTTCCTTCTGGTGTGACTCACAGAAGGAATGAGAAATGATATGCATCAGCAAGGTTCTAATTCCCTAGTTAGGCTCTGAGTGTGATTCATGCCCTACATTGCTGAGGGCAAAAAAAGGCTAAATGATAAGCAATATTTTACCTTATGTGGTAATTACTGTATCTTGGACAGTAAGGCAGAAGAAGCACTGGCAGACAAGGGTGCCCCAAGTTCACTCATGGAGCAACCAGTGGTTTTGAGGGGTTCAAAGCACCCCAGGTCAGGACTGTACACAAAGGACTGGGTGGCAGGTAGGCTCCTTTAAGTTTCAGAAGAGTTGTGAGTTTGGGAGCACCACCGCCAGGGGATGATTGCTGCAGGCTTGGAACAGAAAATTAGTGGGTCCGCATCAACTGCAGGGGCTGTGGTGAGAGGCCATGCAAGTGAGACCCAAGCCTTGGGGTGAGAATGGGGTGCAACCCAGCCCCCACCCTGGGGCCTGAGCCAGAGGGTGCCCCTTGCTGGAAGGGCCAGTTGGTCCCTGGTTGCTGTAGTCTGCAAGCACAAAATGGAATCGCTTCCCCTGTGAGTTCTAAGGGCCCCACACCTGCCCGGCGGCAGAGAGCTCAGTCCCTGCACAGTTGGAGCCCAGAAGCAAGCCGGGAGCTGGGTGGAGACCTCACCAGGTCCTTCCTGCCCAGGGAGAAAGGAGCCACCTGCCCATCCACTCCTGAGGGGCCAGGGCAAAGGGGTCAGGGCTGAGCCCAAACCTGAAAGGGGCTGGCGGGTGGGCAGTGTGATGTTGCAGCAGCTGCCTGCTGCTAAAGGAGATGCAGCTGGCTTTCCCCCTTGTCTTTCCTTCTCTCCCCGCTTCCTCCTCTCTCTTCTCCTCTGCCTCTTCATCCTTCTCTTCCCCTCCTTCTCCTCCACCTTTTCTTATTCCTACTCCTCTTTTCCATTTTTCTCCTCCTCCTCCTCTTCCTCCTCTCCTCCTCCCCTTCCTCCTCTCCTCCTCCCATCCCCCATCTCTTCCTTCTTCTTCCCCTCCCCCACTTCTTTACTTCTGTTTTCAAGGACCTATTATATATGAAAATATATTCACTCATTTGCTAGGATTGAGAAGTAACCTGAAGGATATAGTGTTTTTGAAGATATGTGACTCCTAATACATAACTGTGCTGGATTGACAACTGGTGGTCAGCTTATCACCCCCGGCTGAACTGAGTAAGTGTGGTGCTGGGTGTGGGAGGCCTACCTGGGGACTGTTGCCAGCAGCACAAGAGGCAGACCTGGAGAACAAGAAGGAGGCTGTTGGGAGTTGGTTGAAGCTGTTGGGAGCCTATTGGAAGCTGTTGAGAAGCTGTAAGGAGCTGTTAGCTTTCTTGGAGGAGCTCATCATGCGGATTTTCCTGATAAACTTGGATGTCTTCATCCTCCAAGGAGCTCAAGACCTTCCTGGCACTAAGAATGGCTTTTGTTCATTTTGGGGGAGCTCTGGTCCTCACTCTGAGCATCACTTCCTGGCTCCAGAAGGGAGGAAGGTGCACAGGTCAGTCTCCTGGAGAAGCTTGTTACACTGGCTTTCCTGATGGGAACTCAGCTGTCCTGATCATTGGAGGAGCTCGGGACCTCACTGTTGCTGAGGATGGCTGTGGTACTTTTTGGAGGAGCTCTGGTTCTTATTTTGCACATTGCTTCCTGGCTCCAGTGCAGATCCCTCAGCCTGCTAACACAGACCCTTCATCCCGCTGGCACAGACTTTCTAGATTCCACCACTGACCTTTGGGCCTTTCAGCACAGATAGTGAAACAGGCCTGCATGAGAAATTGTGTCCTCTAGACCTCCAGTTGGATTTGTAGGAGACAATGTTATGAGCTCTAAGTCTTCAGCTGGACTCATGTGGGACATTTCTGAAAGATCCAGGCCCTCGGCTGGATTCTCTGACCTTTAGTGTGTGGACAGATTTCCTGCATTCTTTTGTATATCATTCTTTGGGTGACTATTATAAGTAATCTTATAAAATATGTGTCCTGTATTATATTGTTTCCTCTTGCAAAATAACCCCAAACCAACACGATAACCTTTGCTTTTTTTATATTCTGACACTTTGAATAGAATACCAGTGACCTATATTTATTGTATGGAAATGCATAATATCAAAAAATACACAACAAGCAAATTCCACAAAAATTTTTATGGTCATTATTCAAAATGAAGCCCAAACTCTTTAGAAATAGGAAGATATGTTTCCTTCCAGTGGTTTCAAAGTTTCAGATCATAGTTTTTTGAACTGATTTTTGCATATACCGTGGGCCTAACTTCATGCTTCTGCATGTAGACACCTCAATTTTCCCAACACCCAAATATTGTTGTTTTGTTTTCTTTTTTGTAGTAGGAATTGAACTCAGGGCCTCATACTTGCCAAGCAGGCACTGTGCCACTGAGCTATATCCCCAGCTCAACACCCAAATACTGAAGAGACTGTGATGATATAACATGGTGACTCTAGTTAATAGGTTCTGTGTTTGAAAATTGCTGCAAGAGTAGACGGCAAGTGTTCTGACCACAGCTAAGTATTCAGAGGTACTGCATAGGTTAATTAACTTGATTTCATCACATCACAGAGTGAACTACTTGTATACACAGATTTTTATTTTCAATAAGAAATAAGAAACAAAATATTTCAAACAAGCAAAGATACTTAAGGTTATGTGCTTGGAGCAGTTTTTAATGAAGGAATGTTTATATATGAGTCTCCCAGCATTCTTGCCTGGTTTGTTTATAACTCAGACTGTCTAGAGTGTGCATTTTGTGTGACCTGCTGCTCTGAGGTCTTGAGATTCAAGCCTGTACCCCAGATCCCTGAATAGCCTGGCAGCTTCACAGGAGACCAGAGACAGAGAACTAAGGGTGAACTGAGGAATGTCCCGACTTTCTATCATTGAATATACCCTAAGAGACTATTTCCCCTTGTGCCAAAACTTTTGATTATTAATTTTAAAAGGAAATTTTTTTGTGGAACTAAATATCAAAAGAACAGTAATTTATGCCAGAATTATATCAATTCCATGGTCACAGTGCTTTCCAGGGTGCCTAGGTGTCAGGGGTACACTACGTAAGGAGATTCCTTTCACCAACTACCAGGCAACATGGCCACTGGCTGGCCTCCTTCAGCTCTTCCCTGGCTATCACAGCTATTAAACTATGCTCTCCCCCCCAAAAAAAGCATATCAAGAACACTCATAGTTATATTTAATATTAAAGCATTTAATACTAAACTGGAACATGTAATACTAAAAAAGTTAAGAATGAAAAGATGTGAGGGAGGCCAGCCAGAGTTCTCTGAGAGCAAAACTCATGTCAGCAGATGCCGCTGTGACAGCTGTCGGACAGCCCCAGGGGGCCTTCTCTGCCACATGAGTGTGGAGGAAAGCCTGAAAAAATCTCCTAGTATCTACAAGGAAATGCCTCATGAGCTGCAACCGGGATATCAATTTAACTCCTCCTCAGGTTGACTTCTTTGCCTATAGGCAAGAATCTCCCAGGATTGACTCCATTATCCGGTTCCGAAGGCTGTTTCCAGGTGAGTCACCTCTCCACTCAGAACCACTCTGGACCTGTGAGCTGGCTCCTTCTTGATGCCTCCAAGTCTCACCCTGGATGCTGGAGTGGAGACTAGAAATTCTCTGTCTGTGTATGTGAGCAAGTTCTCCCTTCCTCAGGTACCCATGGAGCAATGGAAGGCTTGGATAGAACCCCGCTGCATGGCGGGGACTGTGAACTAGAAAAACGTCCCAGAAAGGGACAAGTAGAGGTTTTGAGGAGGACTTCTCCTCAAAAGGGACGGGAAAGACAATGTGGCAGAAAGAGAATAGATTTAAAGAAATATGGAAGTCATCTTCATCCTCTCCCTTCAACACATGTAATAAGTGCCTGTTCGCTCACCAGGGACCTAGTCCTTTGAACCCTGGGTAGGAAGCACCCTGCCTCTCACGGCTTTTTTACAAGGCAGTGCAGACACAGGAAGAAAGGGCGGCAGATTCAACCGTGTGCAAACAACCCCGAGAGCACCAGGTGGGCATGTCAGAGGGATATTTGTGACTTTCTGATTAGCTCCCTGTGTGTTCTGCAATGAACGTGTACTGTTTTTATTAAAAATATATATTAAAGACGCATTATAGAAATATCAGGTTTTAGGTTCACCAGGATGGTTTGCACAATTACTTCATGAAAGAGATAACAGAGAACTACCTCAGGGTCAGGTTAAGTGGCTCATTAAGATTGTAGAGCTGTAGTGAATAAACTAGAAGGAAGAGGCATGCATGTAGCTGTATTTTACCGAAGGATTTTTTTTCATTTGCTTCTCTTTTTAACAGGAGAGGTACAATAAAACTGAATGCCTCTAATGCCTCTATATCTCCATACCTGGACTCCTTCCACTGTCTGACAGTGTCTGCTAAAAACTTCAATATCCACTCCACAGGGTCAAGGTGAGGCTGGCAGGATATTCAGTCATAAAAAACAAAATGAAAGAAACCTATGTAGAAAACCATCTTCAAAATTTCTTTCCTCCTCGCCTGCTTTTATTCTCACCACTCTTCCTCTTTGACTGTTTTATTTGTTTCTTTTTATTTATCCTCCATTTCTATTAAAGGTATATCTTTACATAGTATTTGGAATGGAAAGAGAGGGAAAAATCATGTATTTCAACTATACTAACGTGACTACTGTCAATTATGTGGAATAACTCTTTTCCTTTTTCCCTAGTGTGAGGAGTATTTATAAGCACTATTATAATTATACTATAGACTCAGTTGTAAGTTTTTAGTGTATTTCTGCTGCAAGTATCGAAGCTGTTGTGAAAAAGAATATGTGGTTAGCAGTAAGGAAACAGCTCTAAACTAAAAAGTTAATAAATACATCAGATAAGCAATCTTATATCAACATTTCCTTAAGTGTATGCCATAAAACACTAAACCCATGAAATATTCATTAGGAAAAATGTTTCTTGGTAAGAGGCATGCACCTCACTGTAACTTACCAAAGGATTTCTAGGAAGACTTTCTAGTAGGTACGTTTAGGGAACATCCTAGTTCTCATCCCATTTGGACAGTGACAAGGCACTTTGCAAAAATCTCTGACAGGCAGTGCTGAAGAAAAGGAAAATTTTGTTTAAATTTTGTTTACCTCAGTAGTTCTTAAATTTATTTGAATATAACATTTGCAAATATTTCACACTCTTTAATGATAGAAAGTGTTTGCAATACACAGTGTTATCTTTTCTTTTTTTTTGGTCTTTTTTTTTTTTTTTTTGGAGAAAGGGTCTCGCTATGCAGTTCAGGCTGGCCTTGAGCTCACTTTGTAGTCCAGGCTGGTTTCAAACTCACAACGATCTTCCTGCCTCAGCCTCCCGAGTGCTGGGATTACAGGCGTTCACCACCACGCCCCACCCACAGTGTTAGCTTCTTCTGCATAGTTCTTTCCAGCGTGGATTTTGAAAGGACGGTACCATTACTATTAGCCATGGCTCATCTTGACCTGCAGGTGCAAATGGCAAGGCCACTGAGGACAGGGAGCCCACTTATCGGGCAGGCCGGAAGTGGAAGGGAAGAGGGATCATCTGGGAACTCTTGGTCCTTGGAAAGTATGCCTAGGCAGGTAGCAGTCAAGCCTCCCCATGGCTTCAAAGTCTTTGCTGGGTAACATTTCCAGGTTGTTAGGTGTCTCTGTTTAGGTGTCCACCAATGGAAGAAGCCTGGAAAATGAACCATTAGCATCATTAGATGATTCTTCTTATCTGCTTCTTTCTTAACCTTGAACTGTTAAAACCATCCTGTCTGTTGGTTTATTTGGTTGGTTATGTGTCTGTTTGTTAGTTTCACCCTACTTCATGAATTTATTTATTTATTTATTTTGGTCTTTTTGAGACAGGGTCTGGCTATGCAGTCAGGCTGTCCTCCAGCTCACTTTGTAGCCCAGGCTGGTCTCAAACTTGCAATGATTCTCCTGCTTCAGCCTCCTGCATGCTGGGATTACAGGCGTGCACCACCACACCTGGCTTATCTTCATGAATTTAAATACACAAGTACACGTATCCAACATTTAGGATATCCCTCACATCTCCTCTTTCTTCTCCATGCCCACTTTCTCATTCATGTTCTTTGGACCTCTTTCTTGGGACACTACTCCAAGCTTGTAGACATCACCAGTACTATGGGATCTTCCCTGAGTAACCCACAGCCCACCAGGGGAGAATGCCGTGTTCAGGAGTTACCATCTCTCACCAAGCCCACTCTATTAAGTCACTTTTCCCTCCAGACCTTCACACTCCAATGCATCCTGTACTTAGACCATGGAAAACCCAACCTGATCTGGTCTACCATCAAGTAATGGCTGCCTAACATAGCTGCATACATATATGTTCAATCATATTAAATTATCAATGTTCAATGCATGGTGGTCTATAAAGATGGCAATTTCACATGGATCAACATAATAAACTGAAGTTCCTTTTCTTTTTTAATTTGTTGGTTACCATATTATGTAAAACTTTTGAGAAGGAACTTTCCTAATCAGGAATGTATGTTAGGTAGGATCATTTTAAAATACACACTACAAGAGGTCCCAAGTAAAAAGCCTTCGGACCAACAGGCAACAATCTAAAATCCAACTGCTTCTCTCAAAAGCAACACCTTACAGCTTGCTCGGGTGTGAATAGAAGCAGAACTCGTTCTGCATGCACCCAAGACATAACCCATTTCCTGCATTTTCCTATCTTTGCTTATGTTCCACTCCATCATAGGATCACCGTGCAAAGTATAAGAAGTAAAGTAAGTGAGTAATTATCTTCTCTATGAGCACTAGGCATGACAGGTCCTCACTTTCTCCAAGAAAGACTCACTTACATCTCTATGGGATGTAACCTCTCCTTTCCTGCTGTTCTCCTAGAATTTCCTTTGTACCTCTAATAAAGCATGTATCAGGGTTTGCCTTGAGTTAGAATTATTTATGCATGTGTCTATTTTCTGCCCTGGATTATGGGCCCCTTCTGAGCAGGGGTCATAATTTATTCATCATGTCTCACCCACATTGGGCAGGGGGCCTTGACTGTGAGAGCAATTTGCAAGCATAGAGCACTGTCAGTGTGATAATTCACATGAAGCATATTCCGAATTCTTCTCCAGTGAGGGTCATCATTCTTTTCGCAGAATAACATTTATAAAGTTAGAAGCTAGGAAATTTTCCTTTTGATGAGAAGGTAAGAAATGTGGGGCCTGCATGTATCTTATTGTTCTCCCTGGGACAATTCCACTTTTCTAAAGATGGAATTGTTTTTAATGCCTTAGTCACAAGGTAAGCAAACACCAGTCACCTTTCCTAATGAGACATTTCCTTTTTTGTGGTTTCTTAGACAAAGGCATGAATACATAAAGCTTCCCATTATTTAAGTAAGTAGGGCAGTGAAAAGTAGGGAAGAATTCGGGAAAATATATGGTCTATGACCTCATTTCCAGTGCTATCAGGAAGGGCCAACCTCAGAAGGCTATTTCTGTGGATGAGCTCAGCATTCACACAGCTCAAGACTCTTCACACTGAAGGATTATTAAATCCAGAGAAGCAAAGAAACATGCTCAAGAATCACGGGGGAGAGGAAACACCGCTCTTCCAAAGTGGAATTTAGGTCAGCCTGTGTCGACAGCAAGGGGTCAATGTGAGACAGCTTCGGAGTCTTCCAATTTGCGGCATCACACCTTTCTAACCCCAAGGGTTATCCATTCTTACTGTCAAAAAGCTGAGTGAAGGAGAAGCCAGGGGAATACAACAGTGTCTGTAAAAGCTGCTCCATCAAATGCTAGCCCTGATGATTTCCAGGCATCTAGGGAACCCTAACCCCAGAAAAACAGTGGTAGAGGAGGTCACACTGAAGCTCAATGTTCAGAGCATCATGTATTCCTTCAGGCCGTAGGGAGGATGGTCTTTATTGTCCTGTGCAACTTTCAGCTAGTAGGACCAACTGTAAGATACCAGGCAATCTTGATTGTACTTGATCTAGAGCCAGAGATGTCAGAAATATGAGAACACTTCTTTTATCTCCTTCCTTGTCCTCATACACCCTTCCTCTTTGCTCACTATGTCAGCTACAGAACTGAGCACCTTTACTTATACTCCCTTCTCTACTCCAGCACCTTCCCATCCCAATCTGCTGCCCTCTGTCACTTGGACCACCATTTTTCTCATTTCCATCATCCACATTACTATCCTTCTCTATATGGATCCAGCCATATACAGACGAATTTTAAGCAGATCCTGCTCCCAAAGCAGAAGGACAAAACAAACAAAATCAAAAACTCTCTGAGCTCCATCCCTCGGTCACAAATGGCATAAAATCCTATGTTACAGTTCGTTAAGTGCAAATACATATGGGACTTATCAGAAGGAGGCGATGCCGTGGTTAAGACAGACTCACGAGCCACCATCTCTGCTTCATATTCGGGCTCTACCACTCTATCATTTAACATCTGTTTGTCTCATTTTACCCAACTTTAAAATGAGAATGTGAATGACACCCGCTGCATTAGTTAAGGTAGTAGTTTGGCCCTATGCAATTCAGAGCGAATAACAGTCACTACCTGAAATAGAAGTCCACTTTTTAGTTGAGCAGTGCAGTGATAATAAAGATCCCTGAATCTGAGGGATTCTGCTCTTTTTGTCCTCTTGTTCTGAGCTGTCAAAGGGTGGCTTCCACATCATGGAGCACCGTGGCTACTCCAGCTCCTGCCCTGACATCTGCATCTTCACCAGCAGGAGCAGATAAGAGAAAGAGGACGGTGTCTCTACCTCTTTTAAAGATATGATTTAGAAATTCCCACATCACTTATACTCGCCCTACATTGGCCAGAATCTAGTCAATGACCACATCTAATTCCGAAGGTTGCCATATGCCTTGCTAAAATTTCTCTTTTCATAGGGAAGGGAGAGAATGGAAATTTCAAAGAAAACCAGTTGTCTTCTGCAATGCTAAAGACGCAGAGTAGTGAGGTTATATAAATTACATATGTAGAGCACTTAAGACACTGCCTAAACCATAGAAAATATACACTGATAGTTTGCATTTAAAACAATAATCATAGTCATAATAGCCCATATCTTCTCCCTGGTTTTGGACTACATGTGTGTGGATGTGAGAATCATGAACAATATTTTGGCCACTTAATTTTAAAGTAGCAAATTAATAAGAAAAGCATGTCAACTTTTAGAAATTAAAGTAAATGGGAGTAAAATCAAAATCATTGTCTATCTAACCTTCAATTATTAAATCTACATAATTATAATAGAGCCAGTTTTGAACAATGTAATTTTTCTATGCTATTTTCAGAAAATCTATATGTATACAACAAAGTATTAACAAGGGAAATTAGAAAACTGGAATCCAGGAAAAAAAATCAATGTTTGCTTTGGCTCACGTGATCCATCATGCTTGAAAAGAACTGATGTTCTTAACAAAAAAGAGTTGATAATTACAGAGATATTTTCTTTACAAAAGATCAAAGGATTTAATTTGTTTGCTTAGCACCTCTTTTATCTAAAAGTACACCCGTTAGAGTTCACTCACACCTGAGGTGACTTCTGAGCGAGTAAAAGGACCCTCCTAATCTAAATGTGTAAACAGAAGTAAAACAATGAAGGTAAACTGGTTAAAACAAGTGGCAAAAATCTGCCCGTACAACAATTGTACATACTGGAGAGGTTTTTCCAAGAACTCCTTAAAGGGTTGAAGATTTAGCCCCGTGATGCAGTTCTTGCTTAGCATGCTGGAAGAAGCCCTAGGTTTTACCCTCAGCCCCACTATCACAACAAAACAATACAACAAAACAAACAACAAAGAACGAACTCCTTAGGTGCTGAAAGTTGTCACTAAAACTTGAGGATAGTACAGCCCGCTGATTTTGCTACTCGATAAATAAATTTATACTTTTTATATTCTTCTCTTTACCATGGAAATCTATTAAATTCTAGAGATAGGTAGAAGAGATTGTTGGTTTGGGAATCAAACTATTTAGGTTTAAATCCTAATATTTATTACTTACTGGCTGTACTCCCCTGGGCAGTTTACCTAACCTCAGTGTGTGTTAGATTTATCATCTAAAAACAGGAATGATAGTAGTACATTTCCCACGGAGCAACTATCATGGTTAATTAAAATAATATTCCCAACGTTTTTAGAGCAGAGGTATTCAGGAAGTATTGGCTATTTGATTATTAATAGTATCCAAGTTTTTTTGAAGGTTTTGCAGAATTATGAATGATAACGCTTAACTTTACATAGTGCTACTAATCCAAGAAAAACTTATATATACTGTATCTTTTGATTTTCACTATAGTTCTAAGTTACTGTCAACATCCCCATTTTAAATCCATGAAAACTGAGGTTCAGGTAGGTGCTCTTGCCTGAAGTTGCCATCCTGTGAACTCCAGGCCGGGGATCGAGGCTGTAACTTGGCTCTCTGTGACTCAGATTTTCCCCTGCTCTCATCAGAGGGCATCTCATGGGGATGGCTCAGGGGCCTCAGGTAATGAATGAGATGCAGCTCCTTCAAGGGAGGTTCACAGGACCATGTCTTCCTGCACACCCCTCATAGGACCAGGGAAAGAATGTTTACCTTATTATTGCATGAGCACTTCAAAGTAATGTGATGAAGTCTCTGCTTCTTATACCTAGAAGCTTAAAACAAGGAGATAGGTAAAATATATCCATAAAAACCTATATTACAGCTTTGCAGCAAATGAACATTCTGTTTTACATATTAAACCGTATGAACAATGACACTGAGGCAGCTGGTCTGCAATGAGAGAGAGGAAGGAGGCTTAAGTGTGAAGAAAACTAGGAAATGGATACAAAGAAGTGAAATCTTTTCCCTTTAGCTCATCTTTCTCTTGGACTTTTTTCTCAGGCATCCAGAGGCCTTATAACAAATTCTTTCTTTTTTTCTTAAGCTAGTTCAAGTCAGATTTCTGTCATTTACTATCAAAAGTAGACCTTATGCCTCTATTTCTTATCCCAGAAGTTGGTAGGAAATTCAGCTGGATTTACTCATTTTATTCAAATGTGAACAGAAAAATTTAGCCCTAAGCAGGGTTAGAAGGCTAGGGAGGCATAAGCCTACCCAGAAAATCCTGAACATAACTTATCTTTGGTTTTGAAAAGCTAGTCACACATGTCAGTGATATTCAACTTAGGAGATAACTATTACTAGACAATGTTCTGTGAATATTATAGTCTGTTTACATTCTACAACAAATGTCTCTCTCTCTCTCTCTCTCTCTCTCTCTCTCTCTCTCTCTCTCTCTCTCTCTCTCTTTCTCTCTCTCATCTGTGTTTCTCTCTGCAAGAAGGAGGATGGACAGGCATGCCAGATGCCCTGTAGAAGTTCCTAGTTTCCCCAGGTGGCCGTCCTCCCTCAGGTGACCTGTATAGATGTGTCTGGCTCTTACAGAGTTGCATGTGAGAAACTGTGGCCTGGAATACCAACATGAGATGCTCTGGGAAGAAAGAGGGGACCTCTTTCCTGATCCAGCCAGAGGCTTCATGCTCCAGTTTGTAAGCATGTATATAATATACATACATTCATATAGATTTTTTTTTGTCTTTTTTGAGACAGGTTCTCGCTATGCAGTTCAGGCTGGCTTTGAGCTCACTTTGTAGCCCAGGCTGGTCTCCAACTCACAATGACACTCCTGCCTCAGCCTCCCAAGTGCTGGGATTACAGGCATGAGCCACCATGCCTGGCTTATATAGATTCTTAAGCAGGCTAACTTGTTAGCTTGCAAATACAGAAATGTCTCAAATTCTGCCCAGTTTTGCACTTACCATTATATTTGAAATTGCTCAAGGTAGCCCCAGTTTATACCTATTAGATCAGCATAATTGTTGTACTCCTTTTCACTTTCAAAAGTATACTATTAATTGATGTATCTCTTTCCACTCTCAAATATGTCCATTTAAGAGGTAAATTATATGGCCACCCAACAAGCAATCCATATAACTCAATAGATGTCTTTAGGGAAGTGCCGTATTACCTAATTTTTGGCACTTTTTATTATTTGCTGATTTACTCCTTTAATTTTCCAATTTGGGTCACTCTGGTTATATTGCCATTGAAATAGTGAAATTATTCCCTGAGATTTCTCCCTCTCAAGAACTTGGAATCAATGTTAATTCATGGACGCACCATCTTCTGTTTTGCTCTATGGCATCTTTTTTGTCTCCTGTATTTTTTTCACAGTAATTTTCTTTGTGTATATATCCACCAACATTGGTAGTGTGGAATTAAACAAATGAATGTATCTATGGGATAAAGATTACTCTCGAGTTAGGAGCTTAGGATTTAGATCATTTTCAGGTTTACCAAGAATATGGTTTACCTATGTTGAACATCAACAACTACATCAACAACTCTCCTCTCACTACTTAAACATGTTTGATATTAATTTTTTTCCACAAATGGGAGCATGAGGCACAACATTAAATCATTTATCCTAGGTTAGTGACAAAAGGGAAAACAAAACCATAAAAATACAGCTACCAGAACTCCTGCTCAGCGTTCTGTCTTGCGTATGACTGAGGGTACTTCTAATTTATGAGTATGCTTTGTGAACATTTCTGTGTGGCCGTGTTTCACTCACTATAGCACATGCCTCTGAAATATTGTGCTGCCTTCTGCCTAACAGCACAACATTAATAAGGCTGCATTTGTCATCATATTTTATTCAGAAAAGTGGGTGGAATTAAAGTTCAAACAGAAGAAAGAAAAGAAAAGAAAAGAAAGATACCAGACAAGCTGGAAAAGAAACAAGAGTAAAGAGATGACTGTTGATCTAAGATATATATTATATATAGATATATAGATATGTAACATTTGTGTATATATGCATTATATATAATATTATATATATCCCTTGGTATTCGTGGAAGAGTGGTCCCCATGTATCCTATATGGATCCACAAATCTCTTCTATAAAATGACATAGTGTTTACATATGATCTCTGCATAGCATCCCCTATATTAAATCATCCCTAGATTATTTATAATAACTAATATAATATAAATCCCATGCAAGTGGTTATCATATTGCTTTGTCTGTAAAAAAAACTCTTTACATGTTCAATACAGACATAATTTATTTTTTAGAAATATTTTCCTTTTGCAGTAATGCAGGATGCAGGGATACGAAGGGCTGACAATATACACATACAAAAATAGTTCCAGAATTATAAATTTTGCTCACATCTAGGATAGGAATGCATTTGATTAAATTACAAAGCTCTCTTGCCCCTCAAAGAGAGAATACTGCATCTTTAAATTTAAAAGCCAATATAATTATGTTGCAAATATTTTATAATTGGAAAAGTCTGGTTCACCTTAAAATTATAAAAATCCTGTAATCTCTTTATCATTCATTCACTAACAAACTATTAAAGAAGATTGTTGAGAATATAGGTGAGCAGTATTTACAGACTGTTTCAGGGTCAGCTGAACAGTAGCACAGGTTCAAGAAGGGTAGAGAAGAACCATGTTGGAATTACTCCAGTGTACTCTGAAAGAAACCCCACATTCAGTGGTCCAGCCCAATCCCCTTCTTTTATAGAAGCTGGAGGGACCCACAGGTTGGAACTAGAATTAGAAATTAGGTGGCCTAATGTTCACTGCAATTTTATAGGAAGTCCACTGAGACTCAGGTTAAAGTATTTATAAAGGGAGAGAGAGAGAGAGGAGGAGGATTATTTATAGCCACTGTAATTAATCCATCATGAAGGCTGTCCTGATACCTGAATGAAAGCTTAGTCTGAAAAAAGAACCCAGACTTTCAAGGTTTTATGCAAAACTGCCTCCCCCAAATATTAATATTAAGAAGTAATCTATGTGTGGCATTTCAGTCTGTTAAATTAATGTAATTAACAACATAGTTTGATGCAATATATACTTTTGAGCTTTCAGAATTGGAAGTACAGCCTTTCTATAATATGTAGATCCTTGAAATGACTGTTGGAAGTCATATATTGCCTGTCTGAGTACTAGATACTTTTGTATTATTATAAACAATGTTGGCTTTTATTCTAGGATATAGCAAAGTTACCTGGAAACAGTTGAACTATTTCAGGTCTTGCCTTTAAGTTATGTCAGGCAGGGCTGAATGATGCCTGATCTAAAACTCATTATCCACTACAACTTTAGAAAGAGCCTGGGTACTTTATTCCATGTGCACTAATCATGACATTGTCTTGTCTGGGGGGTAGAAACTGCCACTATTCTTGGTCTTGTGCAATTTCTAGACATCGAAAAGTTCCTTTCTGGGTCCTGGGGAGTTTGCTCACTTGAATATACAGATCAGGACCCTCCTGGTCACCCTTCGGCAGATTCCAGGGTTCTTTCTATGGATGGAGCACTTTGCCCAGTTCTCTGTCCAGCACACTCCAGTAACTTTATTCCCCCAGACACTTTGCTCTCTCTTCTCTACCCGGAGAGTCCCTTGGGCTGTCCCTGGGTTCCCTTCCCAGAACCATGACCTGGAAACACTGTCTCAGGTCTCCTACAGTTCAGTCACATGGATCCTTGGCCGCTTCCTCTACCCGGGGAACACCGCTTCATCACCTGACGCTGTGAAAATCATTGTTTCATATATTTTGTACTTTATGGTTGTTTTTTACAGCTAAAGCATGGATCTCATATCTGTTATTTCATCTTTGTTGAAAATGTAGGTTTCTCTTGATTTTCTTTTTTTAAATTGGAAATACAGCCTCTTTAGACATATGGAAGGAGAAGACAGTCGCTAAAGAAAAAGACAGATCTCACTGAGAATCATAAATGTTTCTGAATAAACAAAACACAAAGGTTTTTTCCTTTTTAAACATCCTGCCCTGCATCACAGGCAGCTGCGCTGGGTCACAGTACACAGTGTGTGTTATATAATGCTGACCTGCCTTAAAATGCACCATCCAACCTTTATTTAGAATTAATTTTTGATCCTATGACCTTTTATGAATTCTTAGCTTCAAAATGTCAAAAGCCTTCAAAAGTTTAATCAAAATGATGTCATTTTCTCATCATTAAATTCCACACACTGCCTTTTCAGAGTGACTATGATTGTTATACCTGTGTTCACTCTCCTTAACATTCGTAGGTTTCTTATGAACTATAAATCGAGGAGCCTTAAACATGATTAAATGCGCCATGGTGCAAATATTGTATTGCACTCCTGAACCACCAGTTATGTGATTTCAGAACCGATCTCAGAAAAAGTATTTGGACCTAAAAGAAAACAGCTCAATTATCTTAGCCTTTATTTCCTTTGTTCCCAGTGAAGCCTGGGCCAACAAGAAAAACCCATGGAGGGATGCTGGTTCTCATTTCTACGGGCTGTGACAGGCAAGGGTCAAAGGCAACAGTGAGGCCACTCATCAAAACTTAAGACGACTCAGACAGTGTATGCTCTAGCCCCCCGACATTCTGACATCAGCTGATGACACGTGACTAAGTTTCTGAGTGCCATGAATGTAAATCGTTGAACTAGACTGGGAGAAGTGAACAATCACCATACCTAACAGAATTTAGAAAAGCTAGGGCCCTGGAAAATAAATACCAACAGTCTTACTCAGCCTTTTGCAGCTGATCAATCACAGTGAAGTTGTAAACAAATTATATCTGTGACAAAAGAGTAAGTTAGTAAAGGCTTACCAAGTATCCACCGTATCCGTCACTCTGTCCACTTGAAGTGAAACCTCACTTAATCCTCTAGGCCATCAGAGAAGAGGCCTGTCACACTTCACAGCTGAGAAAATGGAAGCACTAATGGTGTGGCAGAATCATTATCTGAGTTCAGGCCTAGTTCTGAGAACTTTTTCTTCTCTTTTTCCATAGTGATTGTAAATACTTAATAGATGCACAGAGAATAGAAATGAAAAGATTAATAATGCCATGAAATAAAATGTAAACATCTCTCCTCTCTCTGTCCCCAAGCACAAAATCTCTCTCCCAAGAGACAACTGCTTTCTTACTTTTGTACCTTTCTAGAGACGTTTTACCAACTATAATGATGCACTTGTGTATTCCCCTTTTTAGTTCTATTGGGTTTTACCTCGTGTGTTTTCGCAGGCTGTTGGGAGGTTTATGGACATTTAGTATTGTTATGACCACTTAGGGAATGTATTCCGACATCACTATGTAATTTTCCTCTTTACCCTTAAAAATCTTCTTTGCCCTCAAATCTACTTTGTATGGTGTTTATGAGCTCATCTAGTTTTCTTTCACTTTGTCCTAGCATGGTCTATCTTTCTTCATCCTTTACTTTTAACTTATCTCAGTCTTCATATTTAAAACAGATTTCATGTAGACAATGTTGTTCTTTTATTCCATGTATTTAGATCAATCGTATTTTAAGTAAATATTGACATGATAAGGTTAGCAGCCCTTATCTTTAACATAGGCATTTTCTACTTGTTACAGTGGTTCTTTTTTTTTCCTTTTTCTTTCTTCACTCCAGTGGGCTAAGCCTTAGGTCCTCCAAATTCAAATATTGAAGCCAGTCCCTTAAGTGACATTCGTAGGCAGGAACTATAGAACATAATGAAGTTTCATAGAGGCCCTGGGATTAGGATCAGTGCCCTTACAAGAAGAGATACCAGAGAGCTCACTCTCTCCTCCTTTCTCTATCCTAGGGGGACCCCAGGGGAAAGGTGACCATCTGCAAGCCAAGAAAGAGGCCTTCACCACAACCCAACCCTGCTGGCTCCCTGTGCACATATTTCTGTGCACCAGAATGTGACAAAATAAATTTCTGTTAAGTTTCCCAATTCACAGCATGCTATTATGACAACCTACGTTGGTTAAGACACTTTTTAAGACTTCTTTGAAATGGAGTGAGTGGCATTTCAAAATACACTTCTCCCTTACCATGAGTTGATCTGTCCTGGATTTTCACCATAAAAATCTGGTAGGGTTCCTAGTGAGAACAGCAATGAAAGTTTTGGGTCCTTGCATGAATACAGTTCTGATTAGCATTTCACTGTCACATTAGGCTAAATTCAGTCTCCGGAAATTTGTCATATTTCCCCTTCAAGTATTACTACTAGAGGCTTCAGCCCCAGGTAAGTAGAATTCAGCTCTAACTCTGGATGCTTTTATTGATTCAGATCTTCGGGAGAGGGTGGTTTGCCTTACCACTTCAATTCTATTTACATTGAAAAAGTCACTCATTTCAGTATCCAGCTTTTGATTGGAGCAATGCCTTCCAAGCTCCATACAGGTCAAAGCTGTAACCAGAGGTTTCTCTCACTCCTATTATTTTTAAAGATAAGTATTCCTCAGGCATAGAATTCAATATGCATTGTAATGAAGAAACATTCTTACGGAATTTACTTAAAGTGATACACACATTGTTTATAAATATGATAAAAGAGCTAATAGGATTCAACTCTGCATATCACTTAAGGTTGGATTTGCATTGTCATAAGATTTTTTTTACTAACTGTAGGTTTCAGTACAATTCCTAAGAAACCATTAAAATCTAAGAAAGCTACCTTACATAATTTGACTTCTCATTTTTCCTTGGAAAAGAGAGTGCATAAGGTTAACTTGATAAATGCTGCAAGTAGTCTTCAAGTGATCTTAACTGCTTCTTTACTGATAATTTCCCTTGAATGTGCATCTTAATATTTTGTTATCCAACAAATACAATTCTATGATGTGTTAATCTATTCATACATTTTTGTAGAAATGTTAGGCATCTAATCAAGCTCTGCTGTTCCTCTTAGAACTCATAATGGATAATACTGAGTACTGGTAGGGACAGAGAAGTATTCAAACAACTGAGATAACAAGAAAGGCCTTTCTGGGAGTTCTTTTTTCATTTTAGGTGATCACTAAAGTTTACTAGAGTAAGCAGATGTGCTAAATACCAGAAAGTAAGACCTGAAATCTATAAAACTGACACAGTTCATGAAAGTTTAGTATAATTACTAAATTCCATGAATGAATGCAGATTTGTGACATCTCTTTCTGAAGAATATTGTTGAAAAAAAAGATATTATTGACAAAGCTCTTACAATCCTTTCCCTTAAGAGAATTTTTGAGTGGACTTTCCAAATTGCATACAACATATTACTTTATTTATATGTTAGTTATTAAATAAACCTCCTGAAATGTTAAAATGTTACTTAAACCCCACCTTCCTTAAAATTGTGTTAACTGGTGGATTTACTGGAGGATCCTTCTGTTGGCCTCCTTTGAGCTTACTTATGTGGCTGCCCTCTGCTGCTGAGGACCGAAGGATGGCTCAGCTGTGACAGCTGGGATCCCCTGGCCAGTGTGACCATGTGATCTTCTACCCAGGCTCAGTCGATCATGGTTGTCTGAAAATAGGATTCCAAGAGCATAAGTGTGAAGGAATAATCTGACTAGGCCTCTGCTTGTGTCTAATTTTCTGATATGCCTTTGACCAGAAATCACACAGCCAGTTTCTGAGGCAAATGACAGAGGATTGTATAAGTGGCTATACAAAAGGCTTGATTCATTGGGGGATATTACTATAAAAATCTACCCTAGTCTCTTTTTTGGCCCCATAGATTCATGCCTCTGCCACATGCAAATCATGCACACCCCTCCCCAGGTATTCATCCTCCCAAATCTTATCCAATTATGACATAAAGTTTAGAGTCCAAGGCCTAGTAATCTGTATGAAGTTCCTGATACAAATGAGGCTTTTGCTAAAATTTCTCAAGTGCAGCTCTTTGGAAGCAGCTCTTTTATAAACTAAATAGTCGAATTACTTTCACCCTGTACATTCAACATACATTTGGTGAAACAGGAAGAAAATAACCTCATTGTCTTGATTATTTTTTCATTGCTGAGACAAAATACCCAAGGCCCAAAGCTAGAGAAAGAAAGGTTTATTTCAGCTCAGAGTTTGTAGAGGTTTCGGTCCCTAGTCAGTTGCTCCAATGCAGGGTGGCATGGCAGAGGGGCACTGCAGAGGAGAAACAATCCATGGCAAAGCAGGAAGGAGACAGCAAAGCAGCAGCAGAAAGCTTGCCTCTCCCCTCTACCTTTATATTCCATCCAGGCTATAAGCTTATTGAATGGTGTCACCCACAACATTGGATGAGGCCTCCATTATCCACAACCAGAACAATGCTAAACCCATTTAGTTATCACTCACCCTAGATCAAGCCATCTCCAAAAGGCGTCACCTACAAGCTCGTGGGACTTTCGGGAGAACATCTATATACAATAGCAATATGCTACTCATTCCAAAGAGAGACGATCAGAGGCACATACAACCACTGGCCTATAACTACTGCACAATCCTTTTTTTTTTTTTTTTGGTTTTTCTCCGGTACCGGGAACCGAACTCATGACCTTGCGCTTGCCAGGCAGGCGCTTTGCCGCTGAGCTAAATCCCCAGCCCCTGCACAATCCTAACAAGCACATATTGTCAAAGCCCATAAATTGAGGGACAGAGCATATTCCTTAATAAAGATTAGTTTCATATGTTACCAGTGATTCCCTGATCATTATTTTCCTCAGTGTTGTCTTTGCTTCTTAGCTTTTTTAAACATATGACATGAATTTACCCAGATTTAGTAGTGCTTTCTGAATCTTGACTTTTGGAGATTTTACTGTGGTTATGTCTATAAATAGTCCTTGTAATTTATTCTTCTCTTCTCTCTTTTGGAAAATTCAGCTACACAAATGCTAAATTACCTCTCTGAGTCTGTCATCACTTTTACCTTATAATTTGTTTGGGGAGACTAGTAATTTCCACATAAACCCTGTTAATAATAGAGCTGGAATCAGCATATTCAGTTGAACTGAGATGTAGCCAAATTTACTTTTCAGGAAAAGCTAATGCTATTCAGTGATGGCAGGGAGAGAAATTTGATGAATCTCAAACCAAAAGGAAGGCCTTGTACTGGGAAAAGAAAGCAAAGACAAGGTGAATGTGTGAAGAAATATTGAATAGAACCTGGATTATGAAAAACATTAGCAGTTCTCCTATTTTAAATCCATCATCCTTAGTGAAGAAAACTCTTCCCAAATGTTCTAGTGCACCATGCTATCTAGTTTTTATCACTATCCAACTAGAGGAATAAAGCAGTAATGCATACATAGAACTTACATCCTCTCACCCACTTTAATCTCCAATAATTTAGGGCAGGAAAACTTTCATAGGATTTCCTCATTCACAGCTACTCTACAAGATATCACCTAAGAATGTGGTGATGCAGCTCATTTTTGTGCTCTTGCTATATGTGACACACTTGGGAATTTTAGACACTGAAGAAGTAAAGTGAGAGGTCTACAAATCAGATGCTATAGTTTGGGTCTTGAACGTCCTCCAAATGCCTGAATATTAAAAGGTCACCAGGTTGTAGTATTACTGGAAGGTGGACCCTTTAAAAGGAGTTGCCTAGCAAGAGGAAGTTAGGTCTTTGGAGACATCCCCTGAGAGGGTGTATTTGGACAACAATCCTACCCTGGTTCTGTCTTTGCTCTTCAGGTACTATGAAGTGAACAGATTTGCTCTACCGCTTTCCCCCTGACATGATCTTTTGTCTCCCCACATACCCAAAGGCCAACAGATCATGGAACCTTCTAAAACAATGAACTAAGATAAACTTTTCCTCCAGATAAGTGATTCATCTGCAATGTTATTGACAATTCCTGAATAGCCTTCTTCTGCTTATTTAAAGATGGTGAAGTGAATGTGTCTTGTAGGAGTCAGATATGAAAGATACACAAATTTCCTCTCTTTTCCTAAAATGAAAACAAAGGACTTTTCCTGCTTACTTGATAAATAAGGTTTTCCTAGTGCAAAGAAGATATTCAAGTTCAATGGTTTAAAACAGATACAATAAATGAGTGACAAAGCAACTCTTAAAGTCTGGTATAATGAAAAAGTATGGTATAGATCTCAGATTCTATCCCATGTATGTCACCTAGTACGATTGTGATCTTTGGTCGAATATTTGAACACATGAAGCTGAACACACAAAGTCTGAATTTTACAACTTCAAAACAGAGAGGGAGATATTTTCAAACTCTATCTCCATGACTACTTTCTTAAGAGGATAAAATGAGATAAAGCACAGAAAGTACTTTTAAAGCCTTGGGCATGCACAAACTAAGACATTATTTTGTACCAGTACCTAATGTGAAAAAAAATACAAGATTAATTCAAAACTATAATGTGTGGTTACGAAAAACTCTGTATTTTAACATACTCACTTATTTTTAAGGATCCCCATTGCCATAGGCATGAGCATTCAATCAGTCACTGGAAGGAAAAAAAAATCCCAAGCAGCTTGGCCTAAGAAAAGCTGACAAAGCAGCGTCATGCTGTGTACCCGTCTTCCTTTTAGCTCAGCACTCTCCCAGCCTTCCTGGGTGCACAATTTGTACATTCAAAACTTTAGACTACAGAAAATATACATCTTTTTTAATGGAAGTGATGCCACAGCAATAGAGGCCATTGTTTTGCTCGGTAAAAACCCACCTTCGGGGGCGGAATCTGCAGTTCAATGTTCAGCAAGCCCTGTCAAACAAGGCATGCTGAATCTGCATGTGATTAAAGAAAGGTCTCTCCCTTAGACTTTCATCATTCCTGCCAATACACCTCACTGCGTTTATCTTTGGGACAGCATCTTTAAAATAGAAGAAAAATTGAAAATAATTGCTACAAGAATAGAAAACATGGAGTCTACCATAAAAGAAATTTAACTTGTTTGCTATTCACATTATTGCTAATGCAGGCATGAAACAGAGATACAAATTTTCTTGCTTACTTAGCAATGTCCTATTTTCCTTAGCTATTCTTAAAGACTGAGTAAGAACACCTTTTTATGCCACTCTCCTTCCTGATTCTAAAAATAGTAGGCAAAAGTAATGTGATAGTGATACTATAAAAATAACTACCATTTACATTCTTCTTCCTTGGGAACATTGCGAGTATATATCATAATTCTCACAGATAATGAAACTAATTCTCAAAAAGGTTAAGTAATTTGATCAGGTCATGCAACTAATAAGGGAAAAGTGGCAAAAACAGAGAAAAGTCTCTCCTTGTACTGGGAAAATTTCTTTGCCAAGGTGAAAAGGAATTAGGAAATGAGAATATCACATTAAAGAGCTTTCATTTGGGGGGGTGGGTTTGGGGTTTTATTTTCCAGTACCAGGAATCGAACTCATGACCTCACACTTGCCAGTCAGGCGCTGTGCCATTGAGCTAAATCCGCAGCCCCTGAATAGCTTCTTGATAGCTGAAGAATAATTATAACATTTGTTGTTGTAACTCTTGACACTAACTGACTGCTGTTAATGTCCACTTTTTACCTTTCTATATAGTAAAATGCAAGTGAATTTCATCTTTTGGAATAAAGATGGGCTAAGAGGAAACAGAACAAAGGAAGAGAGTGGGAAAAAGGGGAGAAAACAACTAAACTTGGTTTTCTTTCTAAAAAGAAATCATTCTAAGATGATTTCTGAGTATCAGATCATTATTCTGCACATGAATTGTACTTCTATTGAATGAGATCCAGGACAATTGAGGTGGTGCTATTTGTGGGATATTATTTGTTGACCTCTTTCAGTTGCAAGAGAGAAAAAAAATCAAATCAGTTTTTTAAAAAAAAGAATTAAAATGTGTTATGTATATGTACCAACTACCCACAATGGATATAATCATTGTATACTGCAGACATGTATTAATAAAAATATTTTTTTCAAAAATACCAGAATCATTACTTTTAAAATAATAAAACAGAAAAGGGTGGGGAGTATTAGTATGGCCTGTATAATTGGGAAATCTAAAGAAATTGGATAGATTTTTGGCCAGAGCCAGATGTGGAAATTGAAATAATTTTATTTTCTTTCCCTTTGCCCTCTTAGCTTTCCTTCCCTCATGATGGTTTACTTCCCAGACACATCGTCATTTCACATACCAAAGAAGATGGTCACCCATCCTTCCAACCTTGCATCCCTTACTACCAGCATCCCAAAGAAGAGGCCATGCCCCTCATCCCACAGCCTGACAAATGGATCCCATCTTTACTTGGATTACAGATCCACAGCTGATCCAATGCCAGTGTCCAGGAGGACAGGATATGCTGGTCAGCCAGGCTAACAGATGTCTTTACACTCTTATCCAGTAAAGGAGATATAGTGCAGGGGGGAAAAAGCAGCAGATCTCTACTGAAATTGCCTGCATATGTTCACTATTTTGCAACAGCATTCTTGACATTTGGCTCTTTTTGTCTCGAAGCAGACAATAGGAAAATTGAAAGTATGATTTAAGAACTTTTGCCGGTCATGTTTAGCGTGTGACTGGGATTTCCGATGTAGCCTCCACAGCAAGAGAATGGAATCTTCAGTTATCTTAACACTGGGACAGGGCAGCAGAGCGCATGGAGAGGTGAGGGAGTCCTTCTCTTACCTTGGCCCTGCTTCTCACTTGAGTGAGACACTACTTTTTGGTTGGAGCAAGTAACTTCTTTCTCATAGCTATAACCTTTCGGTATCAGTAATTTTTTTATCTGCATGAAAGGTGCAAAGAAAAAAACTGATCCTGGAGACAAATAAGTTACTGGTAGGCCCAATAATTATATTTTCTAAACCAAAAATCTGAACAAAGTGTTGGACAAAAGACTTTTTAATAATATTTGGGTCAAAAATCTTCAGTTGAAATACAACATTGAAAACTTGGTACATTTCAGTGGTATAAGATATTATTCCCATTCCTCATGAACTAGGGTCTGGGCTGATTCTCAACAGAAAAACATCTCCTGATGTAGAAAAATATCATCTGAAAGATGCTAACTTCAAGCATGCTGGGATTGGCTGTTATACTAAAAGACTCTTCTCTGTATCAATGAAAAATGTGTCAGAAAGGTACTGATAGTTTTTGCAAACAAAATTAGAAATGAAAATTTGACATTAGTCATCTAAGAAGTTTCTTAGTAAAGAGGGTTCCTGAACAGAGAATCTGATTGGTTGGATTCTCTGTTACTAAGATGATGGTCACACAGTGGAAGGACCATTGACTTCAAGCCAGATAAGTCATTCATTATATGAATACTCACTTAACACCTACTGTGCATCTAGTACATTTTCTAGACACTGAGAATGTGTCAGTGAACAAAACAAAAACTTTTGCTGTGTGTGACAGACAATAGACATGATAAGTCAATTATAGAGGGTGTTAGAAACCAAATGGAACTATTAAGAAAAATGGACATGCGAAATAAGATATAAGGGGTAGGGAGGGGTCTTGAGCAAGGTTAAGATATGGTATTAATTTGAATGGTCAAAGAGTTCTTGTTGAGAAATGATATTTGAAAACTGGCCTGAGGATGGTAAGGAAGTTTGCAAGTGATTATCTGGAGAAGCGTGCTCCATGCAGAGGAATGGCTGCAGCAGCTGCCGGAAGATAGGAACATTCCTGGTACCTTTGAAGAATTTCAAAGAGGCCAGCATAACAGGAGTTGGGTGAAGACAGGAGAAAGAGATAAAGTCAAATGAGCAGTCACCGTGGGCTGCTGCAAGGAGGGCTGCCGCAATTCAAGTGCAAGATGGCTGTGGTAAGGTCTGAGATGGTACTAATAAAGGTGGTAAAGAGCCATCCTCCAGATTTATTTGAAAAAGTCAGAAAATAAGAATTCTTAAAAATTGGATGTGGCCTGTGACTTGAACAGCTGTTAATAAAGATTTTATGGATTTTGGCCTGAGGTGTGATATTATTTGCAAAGCATCTGATACATGGTACATGGGACAATCAAAATATATGGCTAATGTTTACATATTTTTAAAAGTTTTTATAGTAAAAGACACATGGCCAATAATACCTCTCAAAATACCTCCTCCTACTGTGAACACACGCTGTTGTTCTTGTCACTTTCTGAAGCAATTCTGGAAGTCCTCTTTTGTGAGTGTCTTTATGAAATGAGATTTTAAAAAATTACAATAAATGTTGCTGCCGAATGGCATCCAAAAGAAAGCAGACTCACAGAAACATTATGCTGTGCCCTCATCCTCCTTTTTCACCAGATCTGGCACCACTGTGCCACTTGTAGCTCTTCCTCAAAGTCAAAATGACCATGAAATGTAAATATTTCGCATCATTTCAGGACAGCAAGTTAGCCACACCAGAGCAACTAAAGACACTCATAAAAGAGGACTTTCAGAACTGCTTCAAAATATGGCAAGAATGGTGGGATAAGTGTGTTCAAAGCATGTGGAGGGGTGGTATTTTGAAGGATACTGTAATAACTTTTTAAAATTTAAACATTCACTGTATTTTTCAAGCATAACTTAGATATCAAACAAGTAGTCATTGTAAGTCATTTCATTTTTCTGTCTCCAATTCATCCAGCCAACTTCAGAATATGATTAAATCTCCTATGATGTTTCCTTCACAAAAGGATTAGATCAATCAAACAGTACAAGAATCTAGCAGTTGAGTCCACTTGACATGTACTATTTTCCTTGCAAATGTATAATTACACCAGTGTTGCACTCAAGTGTTTCTGAGCCCCCCTATTTTTACCACCACTCTGAAATCATCAGTCAATTCTTGGGGGTCTTAGAGGTCTGAGCCAGAGGCCTCCACTTGTCCTGTGGAGTGTCCTCCCAGACTTGGCCACTTCAGAAGCCCTTTTGGGATAATAAATCCTCCCTAGGCATATCCTGACTTTACCAAGTATTGTTCTTTAATGAAACTACAATAGACATCAAAAATTGGGACTCACTGGATGTTTTTGGAAGCTTATCCACTGTGTTTTAATTCAAGTAATCTAGATTTAAAGACATTGGTGTGTTCTTCATTGTAAAGATGTGAAGGAATTTTATTTAGTGAAGGGCATTCATTGTATCAAAAAAAGAACATTTCAAATTATGATCGCATTAAAATCTGAAGAACACTATCTCTTGTTAAGTATTTGCCATGTAACAGACACTGCATTAACCATATTAGACACTGCACATTACCTTGTGTGGCCCTATTTAATCTTCAGTATATTAATTTTTTATTGGAGCATGTGACATCCGAGCAGGTCCAGACCTCAAGACCTGCACAGGATTCATGAATAACAAAGTCATTTGCGAAGCAAGGTTGCTTTCCTACTTTAGACCACATTTTTCCTGTTTATGCGTCTGCATCTGTGTATTGAAGAGGAAAAGGCACTTTTTATTTTGCTTGATTTTGCTTTGTCTATTATTCACTACCATCCAAATGATGGATCTTATTTATCTTTTTTTAAATTTTTATTTTAAAGAAAATAGTACCAAAAAAAGAACAATAGCAAAATACAAACAAAACAAAGCAAGGACATTAAAAATGATCCAGGGTTTCAAACCAAATGATAGGGATTAACAGTGGTTGTTATATTACATATTGTTATCTTCAAAGAAGTTACTCAGATTACCAGATGTAAGAATAGAAGATTGGGGGCTGGGGATTTAGCTCAGCGGCACAGTGCCTGCCTGGCA